>NC_050182.1:28489655-28789655 GCF_008315115.2 Sander lucioperca
AGTATAAATTGCGGTTCTTCGCCTTCAGATAAAAACATTAACCGACATATTTCAATTAGTTATTATGCTTGTCTACTTCCAGGGACTGGAGGACAAAAAAGTGACAAAGCAGCCCCTCCTCTATTGCCATTTTGCCCAAATGGGCGATGCAGCCTCCTATGCTCCTGTTACAGACTGGGCTGTGCTCAGGTCCGTGCTCACAGATGCCCTGGAGAGCTATAATGAGCTCAATGCAGCCATGAATCTGGTGCTGTTTGAAGATGCCATGCAACATGTGTAAGTATTGCTGGTTCGCATATTACTATAATAATTATTAGGGGTGGGGGGAAAAAAAACGACAATTGTATGTATCGTGATTTTTTTTGCGACGATTTTTAAAATCAATTCTTTTTCTCTACCACTGATGCTACCATTTATATGGTACTGCTGAATCTACATCATATCCGTTTTCTGATCGAAAGCAGATAATACATGTTATGTACTTCTTTACAAATTAAATAAATGTCAGACTGACTGACATGTGATGTGCATTCTTTTTTAGAAAACAATTAGTTTTTAGAAATTTCTCATGATATATTGTCTCTGGAAGTGTATTATTAAACTTTTGATTTTGTTAAAGAAGGAAAAGAAAATCGCAATATTCAATACTATCGAATCACAATACTTCTAGAATCGCAATAAATGAAAATGACAATACAAATTGAATCGGCACCCATGTATTGTGAAGGAATCGAATCGGGACAAAAGCACATCGTCCCGGCCCTAATAATTATAATGATCATAGTGTACTTACTAAAATGTTTTCCTTTGGTAACGTTCCTACAGTGTTTTGCACCCAAAATTAAACCTAAGACACTAAACGCACATCAACTAAAGAAAGAGCTTATGAACAACATAAAAGTAGTAAGAAAAGGACATAAGCAATTTTATGAATTATAAAGATGGCAGATTAATGTAGAAAGGGATGTTAATATAATATAAGTTATTGACACATGTTAAAAGCCTCCATACATATTAGGACTTTTAAAGAATGTAAAGATTTATAATATTTGGTTGGATAGGGTTGTTTCATGGCATAACAAAGATTGTGTTGTTACCAGCTGTCGCATCAGTCGAATCCTGGAGTCTCCAAGGGGTCATGGCTTACTGGTTGGGGTCGGGGGCAGTGGGAAGCAGAGCCTGACTCGTCTGGCTGCCTACATTTCCTCTGTGGAAGTCTTCCAAATCACTCTGACTAAGGGTTATAGCATCCAGGACCTCAAGGTAAATATTTATGTTGTTAATAGTTGCAGCCAAACAGAAATCAAGCACAGTATCACTTCATAAATTTGCTTTTATGAAAATGTATAAGCTTTAAGTGACGTGCTTGTAGTTACAATTCTTCACAATTCACTTAAGCGTTAGTTTAATCTTAATCAAGGTTTCTATTTAAAAAAAGAAAAATCCTTAGATCAATTTCCCCTCTGGCTGCATGTAGGATATTGATGTAATTCAGTTTTATTCAGCTTCCCCACTGACGCGGGAAATACTTGTCAGATACTATTAAAAGCCACTGGGAAATGTTTTAATATCTCATTGATGAAGCAAGTTTGTCAATTTAATCATGTAATACCATCTTTCAAAAAATCAAGGCGTTATCATGGGAGCGTTATCTCATTTATTATTGTTGATTTGAAATTCTCTAGTGGACTCCATATCAGTGCAAACATTGTGCAGTAGGCGTCCATTCATGGCATGTGTGGTTTTATTTAGACGGATCTGGCAGGTTTGTTCCTAAAGACTGGAGTGAAGAACCAGCGTGTGGCTCTGCTCTTGACTGATGCGCAGATACCTGATGAGCGGTTTCTGGTCATTATTAATGACTTACTGGCATCAGGTCAGACCTAAACTCCACAATAATCATACTGTGTTTTAGCTGCCTGAGAGAATGTGCCTGTTGTCATCATTGAATTTTCTTAGTGAATGTACATCATCAACTTGTTCAGTCTTTGAAATCATTCTGAAATTATAACGTTGCATGAAGAGTGAATATCGATTGCTACAGCTTGTCATCCTGTGATTATGACTGTGCCTTTCTCTCCAGGAGAAATTCCTGAGCTCTTCAGTGAGGAGGAGATTGAAGGTATTGTGTCGGGTGTGCGAGCTGAGGTCCGAGCCCTCGGACTGCTGGACAGCAGGGAGAACTGCTGGAGATTCTTCACCGAGCGAGTTCAACTACAGCTCACGGTCTAATATTTCAGATATTCATTAGTGCTTCACCAGTGCTTCTAGCTTATCAGTCTGAAGAATGAACGTTTCTCATATTTAATTGCTCTTTTACCTAAGCAGATTCTGTCTTGAAAATGTGTTTGATTATCTGTCGTCACTATTGACTATTGTGATGATGTCTAGGTGAGCTGCTTTTGCGTTTCTTCTGAAGATATTGTCAGGAAATAACCTTGTAACTACAAAGTGCCTCGGTTTTATAAAGTAAAAGCAATAGTTATTTTTCAGTTTGACCATTATAATGTTTTAAATCTGGCCAAAGAAGGTTTACAAGAGTTTCTGAGTTCAAAGGTGGTAGAAGGTTTCTAAAACAAATATAGTTATTTTACACATGACAGCACCAACATGTTAGTTATGTACCCTGTAGAAAAACCCTTTTTTGATGGACTTAATTAAAGAGATTCATATACTGTATATATACAGTATATTGTAGAGCAATATCAAGCTGCCGTTAATACTTCTACTAATATAATAATAATAATAATAATAATAATAATAATAATAATAATAATAATAATAATAATATATTAATATACTACCTCAGCTAGTCCGTTGGCTTCTTGGTTTTTTACTACCCTACAAGCAAGAATAATTCAGATTTTGTTAGCTATTGAGGTGGAGGACACATAAAATGACCAGCACAAATTGGAAACACAAATCAGATAAATTTTGTACTAGATGATTTTGATAGCACTTGAATGTGCCTTCACAGCTGACATACACAACAAGAAATTAATGAAAATCTTACACATGCTCTAGCATGTTTGAGCTACAAAATTAAAAGCACAGCTGCTGTGTAGTGTTATCAAATGTGTTTGATAGGCTGAATTAACAGAGCCAGACAAACTGGGGGGTTAAAAGGAGGGACATTCTTGTTTCAGTACACATGTATGCCATCCAGCTAATCTTTGCGCCAGGGCCTCTGGTAGCGTCACCGTCTGCTTCAGCCAACTGGGAATGTTGTTGTCTGTCCACATGCCAAGGCGATGAAAGTGGGGGCACAGAAGGCTGCCAGTTATGGGTTTCCCTTTTGGATGAATCTGTGATATCTATGACCTGTGTTGATTTTCCTATGGTCACTTGGCTGTATATTTTGTCAAGTATGGGGATGCATGTTTATACAGACCTGGCTTTTTGTGTATGTCTGCTTGGGTGACTCTTTGTCTCCCTGCTTTCTTCTTTGTAGGTGGTTCTCTGTTTGTCTCCCATGGGCAGTGCCCTTCGTGTTAGGGCCCGTCGATTCCCTGCTCTCGTCCAATGCACCACCATTGACTGGTTTCATCCTTGGACCTCAGAAGCTCTGCAGTCGGTCAGCTACAGGTTCATCCAAGAGATTGAAGGCATTGAGGTCAGCCCTTTGAACCCATTTGCTTTATCTCACTATCTCTTTCATCCACAAAGTCAAATTCTGAATGAAATGCTTATTTTGTGGCACCCTGCTTTCCACCGCACATGTTTGAAATATGTAATATTCTTGCAAATAACAGTATTAGCTTTTAGCAAATAACCTATTAGGTATTCGCATCAGAGATGGATCTATGGGTGTGATAACAGTATCTTCCCTAGGTTTGCAATACCCCTTATTCCAGACTGAGTTAGACTTTAATGAACACCTTCTAATTACTACAGTGCAGCTGGATTAACTTTTCCATAGATCCCTCATCATTAGTTCTCTGCTGAGGTACTGACAAATTGCTGAACACATGCCTGGAGACTCACAGTGAGTGCAGGCATATCATTGTTTTTCATCATAGCAGTGGAACGATCACAACCCTGGATCATTTATGTTAATAAGAGAAGAGTGATTAAGCACATAACGACCCTCTAAGGAGGCACAGCTGTCACAACCAGGAAGTGTCATCACATATGTGAACATGTGCCAGACTATTACTTTTGTGTGTGTGTGTGTGTGTGTGTGTGTGTGTGTGTGTGTGTGTGTCAAGAAGCTGTGGTATTATTGGAGCATTAGCACTTATGTAAAAGTAGTAGAGGCAACTTCAGCACACTGTAGTAGACCAGTATTAAGGCATAGGGGTAGTAGATAGAGAAGAAGTAGGGTAGGAGAAAATAAATAAATGCAAGTATTTTAATAGTCAAATAATTGTTTTTGATTGTAAACTGAATATCTTTGGGTGTTGGATTGTTGGTCAGACAAAGCAAGATGAAGATACTACATTGGGCATTTTTCAAAATGTTCCAACACGTTGTAGACTAAGCGATACTCAAGAGCCCTAGTAGTAGTAGTAGTAGTAGTAGTAGTAGTGGTAGTAGTAGTAGTAGTAGTAGTAGTAGTAGTAAAAAATTTAGAGGAGGACTTAATACTTCCCTTTTTGTGGATGCAGAAAGCACTTAAAGTTAATGTGCATTAATAACAAAATATTTTGAAAAATTAAAAACAAAACACTATGTGAGACATTACTGTATATTTAAAGTCATTAATGAGTGTTTATCTTCTCAAAGAGGCTGGGAAACAAGAAATTATCATTTATTTAAAGTTTGAAATGCACAACCCACTAATACAGTAGTTGTTACATACGGACAATCAATGACAACTTCTTTCGCATCTCAACTGAACATAGCATGCTTTGTCAAATAGCATGATGTCAGATCTTAATTAATAATGATTTTTTTCCTACTGGCTCTGGGATCATTAACAATGGCTTTTTGTGAGTTATGGTTAGGTTTGATCCTTCTATTGTCTTCTCATTTGTTTTTGCTTTAATTGATCGCTAACTGTATGATTAATAGAGGCTCTGTGTCATTGACTACCATATGATGAATACCTAGTTGGAATGTAGTACAACAGCCACTGTAGACAGTGTTTAGAAAGTTGGAGGACATCAGAGATAATGTAAACAGTGTGTATGTATTACAAGCTGCATGTCAGTGGTCTAAACACATTATATTCACAGAGGTTTCAAAGCCTAATCATTCCTGCTAGCTGCACCTAAATTTCAGATTGAGTAAGTCAGGGCCGGCCAAGTAAGATGGCGAAACTTGTAGATGAATTCAAAATTTATGAAGATAATATTTCAGTCCCCATCAGGTTGGGGATGTTAAACTCTACTCAATTCAGCTCACCCTGTTCTCCCCTCTCCCCCCCCTTGTCTGCTTATTTTTACAGCCTGCCGTCCAGGAATCCATCAGTCTTTTCATGGCCTACGTTCACACCAGTGTCAACCAGGCAAGTGAAAAATACCAGCGCAATGAGAAGAGGTACAATTACACCACCCCCAAGAGCTTTCTCCAGCAAATCATCCTGTACAGGAACCTTCTGGAGAAGAGCCGGGCTCAGCTCCAGCACAAGATGAACCGGCTTAACAGCGGCCTTCAAAAACTCCAATCCACTGCCGCTCAGGTAAGTGTCTTTATTATATACTGTAAAGGGCTAAAATTAGGGTTTTACATACAAGGTTGAGGTAGTAAAATTAGGAATACTACTAGTCTTTGATTTAAACAGTGTGGGTTTTCCCTTGATATTAAAGGTTCCATATCATGCTCATTTTCAGGTTCGTACTTGTATTTCGATTTTCTACTAGAACATGTTTATATGCTTTGAAGTAAAAAAAAATATTTTTCTCATACCGTCTGTCTGAATATACCTGTATTCACCTTCTGAAACGTTTTAGCGCCTGTGTCTTTAAGTCGCTCACTCGAAAAAGCTCTGAATGGTTAGCATTTCTGGGTCTTCCGCATTTGTGCTCTGGGAGTCTCTACACTGTCATTGCAGCCGGGGAATGACTGTAACAGCATTGTAGTGACACTTCCTACCTATCACAACTTTTATAATAAACAAAACATGGAAAATATAATACAATATGGGAGCTTCAAAGTATGTGTAATCATTTTTTTCTCTGTTTTAGGTTGAGGATCTAAAAGCTAAATTGGCATCCCAAGAAGCTGAGCTGACCTTTAAAAATCAGAATATTGAGGCTCTAATTACAAAGATTGGACTGCAGACTGAGAGGGTTAGCAGCAAGAGAGAGGCTGCGGATGTCGAGGCACAAAAGGTGAAATATCATGTCGCATGTTGGTTTTCTTTCACTTTTTGCCATTGCACTCTTCATACCTGGGTAATATTTACTAGTACTTTTAACAATTTGGTATGCTCTTATAAAGTTCTGTCTTACAACTCTGTGCTGTGTCTGTCATGTCATATCACTATTTTACTAACTTGTACTGCATCGTTAACACTTTATTAAGGTCTTCATCATAATTGTTGTATTTTAATTATATCTCATTGCTTTTTGCTGCTCTGCATGTTTGCATGTGTCAAAACATGGCTACTATCATGTATTGGCTGCATTTTGTTGCTTCATATTGCCTGCTTGCATGGCTACATGTAATGCATGTGGATATTAATGTATTACTGTACTAATGTCTTGCTGTTTCCTATCGCTCTGGTCTCAAAACATCTCGCCAAAGGACAACTGTTGAAAATTAGCCAGCTGGCTAACACTGGCACATTTACAGTAATGTTGATTAATGTGCGTTGTCCTTATAAATAAAGCCATTGAAAAAATTCAATACTACTGCATTCACTATGCATACTTTTTGTGATTCAGTTCATTATGGTTGCTTTTGTACAGGTTGCTGTCATTCAAGCAGAAGTCTTAGTCAAGCAGAGGGACTGTGAAAATGACCTAGCCAAGGCAGAGCCATCACTGACAGCTGCCACAGCAGCACTGGAAACCCTCAACAAGGTGCCTTATTTAATCAAACAAGACAGAAATCCATTATTTATGGTTATTCCTAAGACAATATAATGTTTCTAATTCCTTTTTAGGTGAATCTTTCTGAACTGAAGGCATTTCCAAATCCTCCAGCGGCAGTGATCAACGTAGCAGCAGCTGTGATGGTTTTGCTAGCTCCCCGCGGTCGAGTGCCTAAGGATCGGAGCTGGAAGGCGGCGCGGGCCTTCATGGGCAAGGTTAAGCTGTCATCATGTCAATCACATCTGCCTGATTAATGTCAATCTAATTTGAGTGTGGACCTTGACCCTGGCCCTGTCAGCATCTCTCCAATGCTCACATTACAGCTGGATGGCTCTATGAATATGCTCACTCAGTAGGGGAGCAAGTGTGTCGACCCGCTTCTCAACCTCTAGCCGCTATTAATGCAAGTGTGTGGTTTTTAAAAAGCCTGTAGAATTTAGCATGTAAATTATAATTCTTTCTTTTTCAAAAGCATACCGTATTTCCTAGGCCTAGTAGGTTTTTGAATGTAGTTTATCTGAATTATTTGATAAGTTAAAACATGTATATGCATCTGATACATACCTTTTATATACATGATAAAAAAAACAACATAGGACAACATCAGGCTAAAAAGCTTATTTTCACTGTGATCCACTGTGGGTGGGCAACAGGGGAAAAAAAGGAAAGGCCAAGTAGCCAGTAGTAGTCAGTGACTGTTAGACCACTATGCTTTTGTATTATGACAATATAGAGTCCTCCAGTATCACTGCGAAGAATTAAACTAAGTATTGTGTTCCAAGTTGGCTCCTACTTGCAACAAAAGAGGGAGCTCACACAAACGTCATATTGAAGGGCTTCATTTGGCATCAAGAAAACATGGAAATCATGAAATGCATACTAATTGTATTCATAAATGGCACATAACAGAGATTATATACTTTGTGTGGAGTTTATTAGGGGGGAAAAAATCCATTTAAAATCCTTGTGTGCAACTGTCTTTTGTGTATCTTGTAAACATAGCATTAAGCTGTTTTGATTTGTTACATGTTCTGTATGTGTCTCATTTTTAGGTTTTTCAATTTTATTAATAAGTAAATTATTTGTAACAGCAACTGATTTCAGCCCAAAATGCCAGTGCAGGTAGTAATGTAGCCCCTGTATGTTTGTTTACATCTTTCAGGTGGATGATTTCCTGCAGGCTCTGGTGTCATACGACAAGGAGCATGTCCCTGAGGTCTGTTTGACTGTGGTAAAACAAGAGTATCTGAGAAACCCTGAGTTCCACCCTGATCTAGTACGGACCAAATCTACAGCTGCAGCTGGTCTCTGTGCCTGGACTACTAACATTGTCAGATATTATGAGGTCAGGCAATGCCCTCAGATAAGTTTTAGTTATGATAAATGTTAAGGTTTGTTCTTCATTATGGAGCTTTTTTATCATTAAGTATGCCTCCTTTTTGCAGATTTATTGTGAGGTCATTCCAAAGAGACATGCACTATCACAAGCTAATGCAGAACTAGACACAGCAACAGCCAAAATGTTGGCAGTTAAAAAGAAATTGGCGGTGAGTGTAATGTTATTATTATACTTAATTAAGTCACTTAGTCTAAAAGCTAGATTTTTGTAATGGTGTCTAATTTCCATGGCTTCCTTTGGTTTGTTTCTCCAGGATCTTGATGCCAGCCTCCAGAGCCTAACAGCTCAGGTTGAAAGGGCTACAACTGAGAAAATCAGTTGTCAGGAGGATGTAACACAAACCAACCAGACCATAGAGCTGGCCAACCGACTGGTCAAGGGCTTAGAGGTAAACAAGGGGATATGGAGTTTGTTGGTGCCATTGGGGCTGACCTGGCATAAAGTAAACTGTCAATTCGCAGGAGGCATGCATGAAGAGTTGCTGCTAATGGAATTGCATCAGTAATCTGGACTAGAAGTTGTTATGTCCTGGCAAGCTAACCTGACAGTTGTGTGAGTAGTTCAGGCAAAGGGAGATTTTACAGCCTGGCCCAGCAGCATACTGGGGACTTGTGAGACAGGTAGAGTGGGCTGGACCACAGGAAACGCATGGCTGAACTGGGCAACTGGCTGGCTGAATGGTTTCCAAATGGAGAAAGGAAGAGAGATGGCAGAAACGCTACACTAAAACTGATATCAGTCAGTGCAGTAGAGAGGTTGTGTACAGAATGTCTGTTTACTGTAAACGTATACTGTATACATCCTTGCACAATCTCTAGTTTGTAGTGTAATAATTCATTCTCAATGATTTTTTAACACATTGAAAAAGTATGTGGTCTATGAATATATGGAATATATAAATGTTGAATGTTGTACATTTGTATACTTTTTTGAATATTATATTCAACTCTTTTGTGTTCCTGTGCATGCCTTTTTCAGGCTACAGTATCTATTTATCTTAATGGATGCTAATATGAAATAAAAGATGGCAATTTTAGTTGCTATTTTGTAATTTTTCTTATTCCAGAAAATAAATGTGGTTTGCATGGAACATCTTGGCTTTTAAGCATATCAAGATAAATGTTTTTTCTTTATGGCATTGACCTGGAAGCAATAGTGTTCAGACTAATAAATCAGGCCGTCTATATTTAATCATTAACTTACCTCAAAGCCTCAACAGCTGTTGGAAATTAACAATGTCTCACCCCAGACTGAGTGGTATTACAGGCAATCCATAATACATTAGAGTAAAATTATAGTGATTTTTAACTGTCTGAAAATTTATTATGTGACATTCTACATCCACAGCCCCTTGTAAGAAAATGTCATGCATGATTTATTGTTGTAGGGCTGTCACAGTCATAGTATTGAAGGTTTAAATGAATGCTAAATTGATGCAGAGCGAATCTACAGCCAAACTTTCAAAGCTATTTTAAGGGAATTGCAGTTGTCTGCTGTACTGCTTACATCTTCTTAATTTGTACAATAAATGGAGTGGGAAGTTGCCCTGCACGTACATTTCCCTGCAGTGTAGATTTTTCTTCAGTTCTTCAGTTTAAACCGTCTTCGGATGGGGTAGAAGCATTCTCCTTGTAAATTAGTTTTTTTGTCTCCTGTGTATTTTTTAAATGATATTGAAGCCTGATCTTTGTGTCTTACAGTCAGAGAAGGAGCGCTGGTCCCAGGCAATTGTTGAGTATGAAAAGCAACAGAAAACCCTGTGTGGTGATGTCCTCATTACTTCAGCATTTGTCTCCTACATGGGTTACTTTACCAGACAGTATCGTGTGGAGCTCCTTAACAACGCATGGATCCCTTTCCTTCAGTCTCAGAAGGTAAGGCCAATTTTGCAAGAGACTATGTGTTCTTTAGACTGCAGTTGTTTAGAGAGTCAAATCTTCCTCTCCACAAACATCCTCAGCAGCGTCTTGTGAACTGGAGCTCATCGCACTGCTGCTAGTGCTCCAACTAGAGTGACATCATTCCTCGGTTTCTGTTCCAGGTCTCTGTACCCCTGACAGACGGCCTGGATCCAATCCTCATGCTTACAGATGATGCCACTGTGGCTGCCTGGCATAACCAGGGCCTGCCAAATGATAGGATGTCCACCGAGAATGCTTCCATCCTGACCACCAGTGAGCGTTGGCCGCTCATCCTCGACCCACAGCAGCAGGGCATCAAGTGGATCAGAAACCGGCTGGGGTCAGAGCTGAGGGTGGTGCAGCTGGGACAGAAAGGGTGAGAAGAGGATGTATTCTGAATGCAGTTACAATCGCCTTTTAATGTATCACTTTATGTTGTTTGTTTGTTGTTTCTGTTGTATTTTTTTCAGATGCTAAAAACCTTTTCCTCCACCAACATCCACAGAGACTGCTAAAAATATGGTATCACACAAATGTGCATGTCCAACCACATTTGTTTAACCCATTTTATTCAGTTTTCTTTTTATTTTATTCCGTAGGTATCTAGATGTGATCGAACAAGCCCTTGCTTGTGGTGAAACAGTTCTGATAGAGAATCTGCCGGAAAAGGTAGACCCAGTCCTGGAGCCTCTGCTGGGTAGAAACACAATTAAAAGAGGAAGGTTAGTACTGAAATATTACATTTACATGGTTGTACTTCAAGGATTAAAAAATACATATACAAAGAATTAAACCAGCTTACCAATGGTACATGCGTTGTTTTGTTGAAGCTATTTAGCATGGGGCTGTTTGCACAGCAAAAACGTTTTAATCAATGTACAGTTTTTGTATCCCTGTTGATACACAAGTCAATATGCCCACAACTCGTCCCAATGTGTCTGTGGTGTTAGACAATAGTAGCAGATTTGCCAGATGGTTGCTTCTCGCTGAGCATTGAAACGTTAGTAAGACATGACTGAATGCATTATTATTGCCCACTCTTTAGACTATAAATGAATTTGCAGCGCGTGTTCTGAATCCCTGAGGCCAACGTATTGATTGGCCCCTCAAGGCGGGTGATAGATGTATATTTGTGTGTTCATATTCTTTAGTGTGATGAATATTGAACAGCTGAGCCTGAGTGTAAAAGCTGAATTGAAGATGGTCATGGTTATGTATAAGGACTCCTGTCTCCCACAAAAAGATGGCCTGTAACACTAAATTCAGTGGTCCTCGATCATTATGGCAAACTCAGTTTAGCTTCAATAATTTCATAATGTTGATAGGTGATATGCTGTAGCATAATAACATTACTGAATCAACTTTACACTGACTAAGATGACTCGTTGCATCTGGATTATTTTCAATCATAATGTGATGTTTAAATATCTTAGCTTTTATACGTTTATATGTCTAGCACTTGTTTGAAACACCCTGTATTTGGTAAATATATCTGATGTCAAACCTGATTTTCGAACATGACTGCTGCTACCCACTGTAATTCACTTCACAAATATAACCGTGCCACCAAAATAGCTGCTCTGTAATTAACTTTCTTCAGTTACCAATTACCCTCAACAGGCAAAATCAAGCAAATTTCCTAAACAGGACAACCAACAGCAGTGCAAATAGAAAGTACCACATATTGACATTCTGCTTTGACTTCCCCTTAAAAAATGTTTCCATCTTTCTTGCTCTGATCTATGTATGACTATGAATATTAAATATCTTGGCGCATGTTCATTGAACTTCTTCTAAAATCCTGTCTGTCCAGACGTAACAATTCATCATAGTAAATCTGATTATAAGTTTATCCCTTGTAGATGACCCACACACTTGTTTCTGTCGATGATTAATACAACCTGCTGGGGCAGCCATGATGGATCTGGGGGGGATCCACAGCTGAAGTTCATTAATAATTGGAATGTTGTAGAGTGTGAAGTAATGAATACTAATTATTCCTTTCATGGCTGACGGAAGACTACAAGCCAATCCATCAGCAAGGACTTTAATTTGGTGGAGTAATGGTTCTATCAATAGTACATTAATTCTGGCTTGTGAAGATATAGAGTTGAACCAGACCCAGGCCATGAGGAACCTGTGCTGTAAAATTGGGGCCTTGTCTGACATCCAAGGGGTAATTAAACAAAAATGAAAAACCACTAGGTTCGTCAAGCCATCGCTAATTTAATTGAAATGCAGGGACAGATAAATATTGGCTGCTGTGGTGATAATCTTTTATAATTTTTCAAGACTATTTGTCTACAGTATAAGTGACATTTGGAGCTTGAGTGAAGTTCTTTCCTTTGTTGAGGTTGTAATGCATGAAAGTGAGAGGTCGAAAGGCTCAGATGGACAAAAATAGCTTTCAGGATAGAGAGGGTTTGCACTGCCACAGTTCAAATATTCTATGGGATCATCCTCATTCAATCATCATTTATAACCACCCACACTGTCCTTTTAAAGGGAAGCACTGGTGATATTTCTAGTTATCTAGTCGTCATCTAATCATTAACATTTTACTTTCTCACTCTGAAAGTCTATTGATGGAAAGACAAAAACAATCAAAGCAAATTTAACTCTGCTGCCATTTTTGCAATTAGATTCTTTGTTCTTGTCAGGCAGAATACAATTATGACTACTATGTTTTCAGCAAAGTGGTGTTTGATTTGTAAACAATAACTTGGAAACTAGGAACTAGGAAAATAACAACACAGCGGTTAAGTCGTTAATAGCTGTCAGCTACTTGTTTTCAAATGTTTCTCTTCTGTTATCCAGGTACATTCGAATTGGGGGCAAGGAGTGTGAATACAACAGCAACTTTCGACTCATCATCCACACCAAGTTGGACAATCCCCATTTCCCTCCTGAGCTTCAGGCCCAGACCACCCTCATCAACTTCACAGTGACTCCTGTGGGCCTGGAGGAACAGCTGCTCGGACAGGTAGTGTCCCGGGAAAGGCCCGACCTGGAGGCCCTAAAGGTGAATCCTTAAGGATTTTAGGAAAGGTGTAGACTGTTAAACCTGCAGTAAAGCATTTTTTGTTGGTGATTTTATGTGCAAGACATCAGTTCATAATACCAAATAGAAAAGTCTGAATTGAATTATGTACATTCCCCAAGATGGAGCTGACCACACAGCAGAACCACTTCAAGATTGAGCTTAAGAGGTTGGAGGACGACCTGTTGAGTTGCCTCTCTGCAGCCCATGGTAATTTTCTGGGTGATATTTCTCTGGTGGAGCAACTTGAGAACACCAAGAGCACAGCCGCTCACATTCAGTACAAGGTGAGGTAATTACACCAACAGGGTGCTATCAGTTGTCCAACTGTAGTCGAGTGCATGTGTGTGTTTTTTTTAGGGCTGTAAGCATTAACACGTTAATCGCGATGCGATTAAGGGTCGAGCATAATGCGTTAATTTTTTTTAATCGTATTAATCGCATGCCGCCATTTATTAATTTATTTTCACTTCACTCGGCTTTGCGTCGTGCCTAACATGCTACTATTTTGCCGTACTTCCTCGTAACACATCCTGCTGCTGCAGGGAATAGCAACGCAGATTTCGGTGCCTCATTCCGGTGTCACTGATATGTCTGCACTTCTCTCTGATGCTCTGAAACAGACATTACAGGCAACAGACACATCGCTGCACATGACGCTAGTTAACACTACACTCGACAGCAGCTAACGTTAGCCTACCGCTAGCTAGTAGCTGTATTATTATTATTAAACACGGTTACAATGCTGACAGCTAACGCTAAACAGTGTAAAGTTTGACTGTATTTCACTGGAGAGGATTCCGACACCGGGATGTAACAATCTGCAGCTGCTGTTGTCGGAAAAACATTCAATGTTCAATAAAACTGGTAATTTACAGCCTCGTGGTGCATTCAAAGTTGTTGTTAAATTCAAATGTGTGACTAGATTAAATATATAATAAACAAATACAAATCTTAAAATCAAGTTCATAAAGTCACTTTCTTTGCATTCATTTGATTCCCAATCAAGATACACTGGTAAGAATGGCTTTCCATTGTTAATATGTACTTAAAAACAGTTCTGAAATGCAAAATAATATAATTTTAATCGTGATAAAACACGCGATTAAGAAAATTTAATCGTATGACAGCCCTAGTTTTTTTTGTCACTCAGAAGTATTTTTGAATGTCACACAACAGCAAGCGTCTCATTTTATTGCATTAGCTGCAAATAATGTGTAGTTAGGAATATGTGTAATGAGAGGGTTTTGGAGCATGACTGAGAGCATAATAGCTCATTTTGTGCAATTGGAACACACAGGTGGCGGAGGCCAGAGAGAACGAGACAAAGATCAACGAGGCTCGAGAACTTTACCGCCCAGCAGCTGAGAGAGCGTCACTCCTCTTCTTCATCATCAATGACCTCAGCAAGATTAACCCCATGTACCAGTTTTCTCTCAAGGTGAAACCTCTACCCCTGAAGTGCTCTCAGGGGACACACACAGTTTTTTTTCAGTATTTCAAACAATGCTCAGTCTTCTTTAACCAATATTCAGTTTGATCTTTTAAATTAGTGGTGTTTGTAATTGTTGTTTCTCTTGGTGATTAAGATTTTAGGCACGTCTCTGTTTGTACAAATCAGCTCAAACGTGTGCTTCTAAACCCAAACTTCTGCGTTTTTGTGTTTAGCTGTCAATGCAGTTCAGAACTAGCAAAGTCTATATGTATGTATTTCTTATCAAAGCACTGTCCTCCCTTTGGTTGTATTCCAGACCTTTATCTCAGTGTTTAACAAAGCAATGGAGCGTGCAGAATGGGACGAGGATGTGCGGACCAGAGTGCACACCCTCACTGAGGCCATCACCTATTCTGTATTCCTGTACACCAGCCAGGGCCTTTTTGAGAGAGACAAGTTAACCTTCTTGTCACACACTGCCTTCCAGGTGAGGGACTCAGGGCCGCCTCAAAGGTGGGGCCTCTTGTCATCCTCATCAATCAAAGTACTTTTCTGCCCCCACATTAACTTCAATTAAAAGCAGTCAGCAGGGCCATACGCTGCTATTGATTACCTCTCACACCATGCTCCATGGCTGCTGTTCAGACAGTTGGTTCTGACAAGGGGGTTGGTTCTGATGGCATAATGTAATTATCTGTCATTGCACCAACTGTTTTCATCTTAGAAATTGTGCTGCTCTGAAAGCTGTCCTTCATGTTGCTATTTCACATTCAGAAGCATTTAGTCAGCCTGTATGAGTTTGTACAACCCTTTGCCAGAGTTTTCTTGCAGTTTTAATGTTTTTGTGGAAATGATTTAAAGTAGATCAATACAACATAGATCATTACAAACTGCTCTTGATCCTTCCCCTCAGATTCTGCTCAAACAGGGCCTGATTGATGCTCAGGAATTTGACTTCCTACTGCGTTTCAATGTGGAAGCTTGCAAAGTTAGTCCTGTGTCATTCCTCTCTCCGCGTGCCTGGGGAGCCATTAAGGTACAGTGAAGGCTATTAACACATGCAATATAACATGTTAAAGGGCCACATTTTGATTCTTATTAGCCATCAGGTCATCACTACGTACCCTATTTTACTGCTGAGAGAGGCCTTATAATCTGTTATTTGAATATAGACCATTTCTACAATCGAGGACTTCAGTGGACTGGACAAGGACATGGAGAGCTCACCAAAGCGCTGGAGGAAGATCGTTGAATCCAGTTGTCCTGAAAAGGAAAGACTTCCCCAGGACTGGAAGAATAAAAGTTCCCTTCAGAAGCTCATTATCCTTAAAGCACTTCGGCCTGATAGGATGACCTATACACTGAGGTAAGTAAATGACCAGAGTACATTTGTATTTGTAAGTTCTGCATATAACTAAGCTTTTTGGCTATGTTTCCTGGCAGGAACTTTGTGGAGGAGAGCATGGGAATAAAATATGTGGATGCTGCCAGGCTGGAATTTGACAAGTTGTATGAGGATAGTGGCCCCTCAACCCCTGTGTTCTTTATCCTCTCACCTGGAGTGGATCCACTCAAAGATGTAGAAAAACTAGGTACTGCATATATTGTTTGTTATCTATTCGTCCTTATCACTTGGTAGGGATCATTTTTCTAAATATTCTTTCCATGCAGGATTGAAGCTGGGGTTCTCCATTGACCAGGGCACTTTGCACAACGTCTCCCTCGGACAGGGGCAGGAGGAGGTGGCTGAAAGGGTTCTGAGGAATGCCTCTAAACTTGGACACTGGGTGATACTGCAGGTAGGAAGCAGTATTATTCAGTGGCTAGGTTCCTGTAGAGACTTCAGGCTGCTCCTCCAGCAAGCCTTGAATGCATGTAATGATATTATCTCCCCCCCTGAGCAAGGAAATAAACTCAATTTCGTTCAATAAAAAACATAATTGGCTAAATCAGCACCATAAATGCCTCCTTTTAAAGGGAGCAGCCTGCAGCCAAGTGAGTCACTGAAGGTTTCCTTTCTAAATGAGAACATTGCAAGAGACATTTTTTGGCATGAATCTTTCACAAATAAACACATAGCTATCCATTAAAAAAAAAAAGAAAAAAAATATATATAAAAAAAAAATATATATATATATCAACCTATAACATAACCTGCCTAATCTTTTTGTCATTTTCATTTTTCAGAATGTACACCTGGTGGCTCGCTGGCTGTCCTCTCTAGATGCTCTTCTGGAGACAGCAGCTGTAGACAGTCACCCAAACTACAGGGTGTTCATCACTGGGCAACCAGCACCAAGCCCTGAGCAGCATGTTATCCCCAGAGGCATACTGGAGAATGCAATCAAAATCACCAACGAGCCCCCCACTGGCATGAATGCCAGTCTGCATGCAGCCCTTAACAACTTCTGTCAAGTGTGTTGAAATTTAATAATTTCAAAAAAATGCGTTACATTTGATTAATACAAAAAATGAATGTAGCATTCACTGTAATCTGTATTTCTTGATCTCTCTCTTTAGGACACTCTGGATATGTGCTCCAGAGAACAGGAGTTCAACTCCATGTTCTTCTCCCTCTGCTTCTTTCACGCTTGTGTTACGGAACGTCGTAAATTTGGTCCCCGAGGGTGGAACCATAACTACCCCTTTAGCACTGGAGACCTCACCATCTCAGCCAGTGTCTTGTACAACTACTTAGAGGCCAACACAAAAGTATTTTTAAAGATAATTCAAATTTATTTATTTTTTATTCATATTTTTATTGATACAAATTTGAATTAGCTTTTTCCTACTACTTTCTTAAGCTGTGTACATTTATAATGATTATGGTGTTATTATCAGACAGGGATGTTGAATTACAGCATAGTATCCAATTACTCATTGAAATCTTTTGTTCCACTGTTATTTGTGAAAAATGTTCAGTCGCGTCTTTTTTTTTTTCCACATTTCATTTTTTATAGCTATGAACACGCAACCTATAATTTAGCTTTATTTCGTGAAGACAAAAAAATCCATTCTTGGGGTGCTGCACCCCTCACAACTCCTAATGTATTTCTCTTAGAACTCCTATTACTCTGGTCACAACCAATTATGTCTCCTAGGTATTCTGCCCTCCAAAAACGAATGTCCTTCATTATGTTAACCAAACAGTAACCTGTATGTGCGTATACAGAGAATTCATTAGGAGGGCAATGAAGCGTTATCCTAAATGTAATTACATGCAGCCAATGTGACAGTTCACAACGCTACATAAGTGATCACTGCAATTAGAGCTGATGAAGGAAGCAATTTGCAAAACAATACAGGTACAAATGATTGTGAACCTCCAGCTTTTGTAATTTGTTATGAATCACAGGTTCTTTTCTTCCTCCTTCACCCTCATGGATCATAATCTCCCGCTGAGAAAAAGACTCTTCTGTCGTACATTAGATCAGTGTGTGTAAAGAAACATAATTTTGTTACATTTTCCTACTGTTATCATTATTAAAAGAGCTCATTTGGGAAGAGATCATATAGTTACTGCTTGAAGTTCCCAAGGCAGAAAGATGCAAAAATGCAATAACTATTTGTGTGTTGATCCTGAAATATTGATAATCCCGGAAATAATTATAACATTCGTCTTTATAGCTGAATATGCTCCTAAGTATTGAAATACTACATGTTTACTTATTTTTGCATTGTCATATCAGGCTACAGACTACGTGTATTATAGTCCATGCAGGTGCCCTGGGAGGACTTGTGTTATCTTTTTGGGGAGATCATGTATGGAGGACACATTACTGATGGCTGGGATAGAAGACTGTGTAAGACCTATCTGCAAGAGTTCATGCATCCAAAAATGGTAAGTCAGTGTTCATGTTGCCATGTAAGAAGAATCGTATTTTCTTTTTTCGAGTTTGGTTTCAACAAAACTATTGCAATAGAAGTTCATTTTAACTGTTTATTTGTGAAATGTCAATATTTGAAAAATCACTACTTGTTAAGTTGGATATACACTCAGCATCTGGCCACATTCAGTTTTACTGTGCCAAATAGTAAAGAACGTTTACAAAGCTGTTTTGAATTTCTTTTTCTGGTGTTAAGGTAAAGGGTGCCCTCTTGGGATGTAAACCAAAACTGCACTATTGCACTTAGTTTTTGCCATTGCTGATTTTCCCAGATGTGTCTGCCAGCTATCATTATTAAGTGATTAATCTTTAGCATGTGTTAAGTTTAAAAATGCTTCAATTGGAATCTGTCTCCAACAGAGGTTTAGCTCTCTGCCAGTTCACCTTTACTACTAAGCTAGTACAGCCACTGTTTCTCCAAAAATGTGATTTGGATACTCAGACATCAATCAGTGGGTTTTCCTGTTGCTGCAGCAACAGGCTTGCGCTGCTCTCCATCATATTTATTTCTAGAACACACAGGCTAAGTTTTGCACACAAAATTCACGAAGGCAGTTTAGGTTGAATGTTCAGTGTCACCATGTTTGCTGCATGTTAAATAGTGTGATGTATGTGTTTTCATCTCTCTATTCTCCCAATTTCAATTCATAGTTTGAAGGGGAGCTCTTTCTGTGTCCTGGGTTCCTGGCCCCTCCGTTCATGGACTACAGTGGTTATCACAGTTATATTGATGAACATCTCCCATCTGAGAAGCCCACTCTGTATGGTCTTCATCCAAATGCTGAACTCGAGTGCCTCACTGTCACCTCAGACAACCTCTTAAAGACTCTGCTGGAACTGCAGCCACAGGACTCGACCAGAGGAGAGGGGGCAGCTCAGAGCACAGAGGAGAAGGTGTGGAGGCAGAAAGAGAAACATTGGGAGGAAGAAAGCAGCTGAGAATACAATAACCTACCTACATAAATGACCTAATCATGTTTATTATATTTGTCAGGTCAAGTCTGTCATTGAAGATATCCTTGACAAGCTTCCTGAGGAGTATAACATGGCAGAGATAATCACAAAGACAACAAAGCGAAGCCCCTACATTTTATTCTGTTTCCAGGAGTGTGAATGCATGAATCTTCTGCTAGCAGAAATAAGGAAGTCCCTTAATGAGCTAGATCTTGGCCTGAAGGTACAGTTTACTGTGACAGACACAAAATAAATAAAACTCTTCTTTTTTTTTTTTTTTTTAATCAAAGTCCTGTAGCATTAATACGGATTTCTTTGTCCACAGGGAGAACTTACCATCTCCTCCAGTATGGAGACTCTGCACTCAGCCCTGTTCAATGACTCCGTTCCAGATTCCTGGGCCAGACTGGCTTATCCCTCCACTAAAACACTGGCACAATGGTAACTACTCCTTTCTAATAATACTGGTTTTTTTTTGTTTTTTTTTACTCAACATGACCTTTTATTATCTCCTTTTCATTAGGCTTTTTTATTGTGTTTCCAGGTGAAACACTGCTTTAAGTGTAGCAAAAATGATGTTAATAAATAAAAAAATAAAACAAATGTCATTAAACAAGAAGCCAGTATTATGATGACCCTTGTAGACACATTGTAAAGGTTCAAACAATGATATACCATGTTATTAATGATATTTTTGTATAGGTTAAATGATGTAATGTGTAGCTGTCGAGAGCTGGACAGCTGGACTCAAGACTTAGTTCTTCCTGCAGTCGTTTGGCTCTCAGGACTCTTTAACCCGCAGTCTTTCCTCACTGGTGAGGTCACAATCTCTAAACCAACAAGACAGATGATTTAGGTGACATGTGCACCAGAAATACTAACATACAGACTTGTTTCTCCCCCCAGCTGTGCTGCAGAGCATTGCTCGCAAGAATCAGTGGCCCCTAGACGAGATGACTCTGACTGTGGATGTAACAAAGAAGACGAAAGACGACTTTGGACATCCACCACGGGAGGGGGCCTATATTCACGGACTTTTCATGGAAGGTCAGAATTTATAAACTTCCAATGCATCCCGCTGTACTTAATTAAGTTGCATAGACTTTTGAAAGTATTTTGCAACACATGTCTTGGTAAAATCTCTGCAAGTATTGCCAATAAAACCCACCCTGTGTCTCTCAGGAGCGCGTTGGGACACCCAGGCAGGAGTCCTCTCCGAGGCGCTTTTGAGGGATCTGACTCCAGCCATGCCGGTGCTGTATGTTAGAGCTGTGCCTGCAGAAGAGCAGGAGCTCAGGAATACTTATGAGTGTCCAGTGTACCGCACTAAGCAGCGTGGGCCCACATATGTATGGACCCTCCACCTCCGAACCAAACAGCCTCCTGCCAGGTGGATTGTAGCTGGAGTTGCACTGCTGCTGTCCGTGTGAGACTTTAGTGGAGCGGGAGTTAGGTACTTTACAATGTCTACTGACAGTATTCTGCAAACAGTGTTAAAAACATATTTTTTAGAGACAGTATTGAATTATGTTTTACGTTAATTTGTTTTTTTATGTTTTTTTTTTTTTTTAATAATTACTAATACAACAAACTCAATTATGCCCTTTTAGTCTTTCATTAATATTGTTGTATCCAATTTGGTTCTTACGTGACAATATTGACATTGTAGTGTATAAATGTGTATGTGTTTTAGATTTCGAGATAATGGAAATAAAGAAGTGGAGATTTTAGCCCGTGCTGAACCTGTTGTGTCTGTGTCCGACACTGTTGAACCTCTCCCTTGAGATGGTTCAGTCGGGACATGATTTGTTGGGAGCTTATGTCTCTATTTTAGACCATGTAATTCTGGATAGGGAGCATATTTTATTGGAAGGTCAAGATTAAAAAAGCTCTTTGGCTGCCCTCTACTAACTGAATGATACACAATGCCGTCTGGAGGGTTCCCGGACCGAATTCCCAGGAGATGATGTGCATGGTTGCTATTGACTTTTAAATGAGGTGCATTTGACATTGACCTTTTGTACGGCAGAGGCAGAATACTAACAGACGAGTGTAATTCATTCAGCCGGGCCTGTTGGAGAAACCTATTCAAAGACACTGATAGCTTTCTATGAGAAAGAAACACATTAGATTACCCATCCTTATCTGTCTGCACTCTCTGTTTGCATCTGATTCACTTAATACGAACTAAATAAAACCTTTAACTTTGAACGAGTCTAAAGAAACAGTCATATTATCTAAAATGGTATCTTGTTTAAACTGATTTCCTTGACTTTAATTGAAAACTGAGAAGATGTTTAGATTAGAGTTTGACTGATTATACATCCGTACCGAATGAGTTTTGCATAATTCATATGCTCTTAAATTCCCTGTATGTCAGAGCTATGGTAAAATATTTTAGGAGCTCCGGAGTCAAGGCTGAGATCATACAACACTGAGAAAAATATTTAAAAAAAAAAAAAGTGCTCCGAGAGAATTTTGTGCAATCATGAAAAGGGGATATAACTACTGAACAAATACTATAATGTATTTAGCCTTTATTTGACATTTAATCCAAAACAAGCTTTTTTTTTTGGAATGTTCATTATTCTTAACATTTGTAAACACACTGTGTCAGAGCAGGGACTTCATGATATTAGCGGAAATTTGCCCAGGAAGAGACGGGGCAGCCAGGTGCAATATTTATCTGCTAAGATAAACAAGTGACATATGATGTACAAATTACAGCCATTCTGTTTTGTGTGTGTGTGTGTGTGTGTGTGTGTGTGTGTGTGTGTGTGTGTTTCTTTTGGATAGAAATCAGCACTCTTATCTTCTCAAATGAGATTTTCTCCAACGCTAATAACCGCTGTGTTGTTCTTAATTTCTCCCTACAGCCAAAGTGGCTTCAGACAGTCATGAGGAGGATGGAGGATTGATTCTGTGCATTGTATTGCACGGGGGAAATGAAGAACCAGTCTTCCTGTAGTTTCTCTTCATTTGCCCTCTCTTCCTCTCATTAGCACGCCACAGCAGCTAGCCAGTCATTTGGTGACAGGGAAATGATACAGTGCTGGCAGAGTGTTTGGGAGGAAATGGCAGGGTACATGGCCCGGAGCAGCAGGGGTCGTGCCACAGATAGTCATGTTAAAGGCCAAGCAGGACACCTGGTTAAAGTCAGCAAGGGCATCTGGGTCACACATCCGCCTCACAGTACCCGAGAAATACATTGTTACATTTTTTTGGATAACACAAAGATCACATATTTTAGTATTGGTAAATCACTGATTATGTGAAGAAGCAGGTTCTAGTAAAATACTGTGCAGTGACGGTACAGGTCTCCAGCTGTTATATTCTAATATACAGGAGCATGCAAGACATAGCCTAGTTGCCTACAATCCTAAAAATTAATGAAATATATAACCAAAATCAGTGTACAATTTTAGAATAGTGTGTTCCTACTTAAAATGTTAGATTGTCAAGCCTGATTAACCCACCAGGGGGCCCCGTGGCAAAAATGAGCT
Source organism: Sander lucioperca (assembly GCF_008315115.2). Taxonomy (NCBI): domain Eukaryota; kingdom Metazoa; phylum Chordata; class Actinopteri; order Perciformes; family Percidae; genus Sander; species Sander lucioperca. The sequence continues at coordinate 28,512,755 of NC_050182.1, forward strand.
GTGGCCCCTGTTGACCAACCAGTCCATTTTCCCCACTTTCTATGGATTGTTTATTTATTACTAATTTGTTTATGGTGACTTGGTAAGCACAAGATTATTAAGTAAAATGTGCCATGTAAGCACACTAGATACCAAAACAATTAAAAAGTATTCAAGTTATATTTCAGTGGTGAATACAGTATTAAATACTTTTGCACAAACTGTACAGTACTCATGCAGCCTCAGAGAGGCAGTGGAGCTTCACTGGAGATCAATATGGGCTGATATTTAATAAGGGGGCAGATAAATGCAGTTAATGTTGAAAGGTGATTATAAATACACTTTTCTCACAAAGAAAAAAAAGATTGGAGCCATTGAATGAAGAAATGTGAGAAAATGTAATATGCTTGGTACCAAGCTTGAAACATACTGTAATTCAGACTAGCTCCAAGCCTTTGTGTGCTCTTTTTGCCATCAAGTGTCTGTATTTATGCATTTACTGAGTATATTAAACAATGACTATAAACTATTCTGCATTTACTGGCCTATTCTTTTTCGTTCAGTTGTTTGTGGTTTCCAAGATGCACTTTTAATCATGACCTTATGTGAGTCATGTCAGTTTTGATCGACACACACACATGGACAGTACAATCCGTCTCCAAATTTACTATAATCTGTACTACTATCATTTTATTAATATTTGCTATAACATGGGTTAACCAGAGCTTCACTGTTGTTCAAGTTAGAAAGTATCATCTGCCTGTTTGAATAATTGATTGTCACCACCTTATACATGTATATATATATATATATATATATATATATATATGTAAATATATATATATATATATATATATAATAGCCAAACTCATGATGATGAAAAATATTTTATTGCATGCACAGCTGACACTGGTGGTCAGTCCATGGTTTGCCATATCATGCAGACCAGCCAAAACGGTGCATACAAAAAAAACATGAAATCAAACAGAACTTATAGCAGTAATATTTATAAAACAAATAAATAATTCTGAAATAAATTAATATCTGTATCCAGAATTTCAACATGTATATTATAAATAGAATCAACTGTACATTGTTGATGATACAAATTAAATTCAAATTAAGATCGATACTGCTAAAGAATTTTCTCTCCATGTTCACTGTGGGTTTTAAAATCCAAAATATACAGCTGAAATGTCAAAAATATAATGCAAAATTTCATCTACAACACTTCACAACGCCTACTTAAAATGGCCTAACCTCAGGGCAAAGGTGAGAATTTTCAGTGGGCCAATCTAGACAATAAATACTGTACAGTATCTTCTATAACTACACACTATACAAGTGTATACAGTAGTGTTAATACACACTGTACATAAGCAAATGGCTTCTATTTTTCTTTCTTTATTTCTACGTTTTGTTGTCTGGAAGGTGCTGTAGTACTTGCTTTTTTGCTATTGCTCTTTACTTGTCGGGAAAGGTCACCCAAAAAGCACAATGAAACTTATGTTTCCTCTGTACATTTACAGAGGATACAGGAGATACGCTGTAGCTCTGTAACATTGGATTTAACTAGGAAGCAGCTCTCAGTGAGACTGTTCAGAAAAAGGGTTATTGTGGGTTGTTGTGACTCACCATGTCTTTGTTCTTGAAAGGACATTTTGCCGAGTTTTTCAAATGCTAATTTCTGGTACTCTAAGTACCATACAGCTAAAGCCGATATCTCTGAAGCTCAACAAATCAAACACTATCTGGGTGGCAAAATGCACTGTATTGTGTTTTAACCTCAATTTTAAAGACCTATACAGATGTATCAATCTGGGTCTGCTGCTTCTTTTAACTGATTGTCCACAGCTGAACTACATGGAGATTCTTGTGCTTCAAAAAAATGAGCAATTAGCATTACCTTGAATTGGGCGTTTTTATGCTATTTGGTACTGACATATGTGGTTATAACTCACAGACAGGACACACAGCTTGTCACACACACCAAGGGAATTCAGTACACTGTGTATTCTTATCTAATGTCCTGCTCTAATACCATCTCAATTGCCTCATCTAAAACACTTAATGGTTAAACAATAGAAAACTGTACGGTAAGAGGATTCTGCAATGTAAAAATAGATAATGAAAATTTTAAATATTTAACAATCATTTTCACTATTTCTGTCATCTTGATTCAGCATGTTGTGCATTCATTGTGCTGATTTCTTAGTGACTGTATGTCCTACATCTGGAGAAGAGAACATCTGGATCGTGTTGAACTCGGAAGAAAACAGAAGTGTGTCTACAATATAGGACTGAAATTCTCTTTGGTTAACTGTGATGAAACAACCCACTGCTGCCAGATCTTTAAACACCAAAAATACAAAAAAAGATGTACAGTATCATGAGTTATTCTGCATCTTACTAACTTTATGTGACGTGATTTATGTGGTTCAAAGCTCTGGAAAGGCTAAGTGGTCCTTTTTGTCAGGCATACTGTTTAATTTTCTGTAGCTTGATTTTTTTTAGATGGGAAGTGCTTCACCTGCTAAGAACAAACTCTTATTGCAGGCTGCTGATTCTCCACGAGGGGGAGGTGTTGGGTCATCGAACAGCTCTACACCTGCCAACCTCTGCCATGTGGAATAAAGTGTAGTAGCAGCAGAAGGTTTGGACCTGCAGATCTAGCACTTCCACTTTTTTTTTTCTTCAACAAGTCTGAACCGCTGACACTACAGCTGGGCCTGCTTTCTGTAGTTTTGGATCAGTGACACTGTTGTAGATCTATGCAAACATGTATGCATTTAAGTCTTTTTCTGCTTATTCCCAGTCTCTGGTGAGAGTTTCCTGATTGGGCGTCTCCCTTCTGTGGTCGGCCAGGATCATGCAGCGTCCTCTGATTGCCGACAGAGTCCTGAGAGATAGGTGAGACAGAGATAGATTGTTCCTTGGCAATCCGACAGTCTGGCTGACATAGTGGGAAGTAAGTTAGAGCTGCTCTCTAAGCACGAGGCTCCAGCCTGTGTGACAGTTCAAACAGAGTCTGCTGATTGTCGATGATATGCAGGTAATCAATGTAGGCTCGCACTTCTGAGCTGCTTTTCTGGGTGATGCCATTACCTGGAGGGAAAGAACATGTTTAATCACCAATCTAAGGCAGCAGCGTCAAGGCCTCCTACTGTACAGTATCTGCACTATGCACAAAGTTACACATGCGAAATGAACATGCACTGTGCATTTCCAACACAATCATATCATGTTACAAAAAGCCATTAAAACCAACTTTTCTTTACACATATGGCATGCAGGGATGTTGTGGAGCGTAAAACCAGCCAAAATAGTTTTTATATCAATAATGATTGTGGACATTATGGTAAGGAGTATCAACATGATTTAAACTATATGAAGACAGTGTATTTCAAATTTAACTGATTTTGTCCACATATTTGGTTATTTGTATTGCAAATACTGAAACTACAGCACTGATTATGAGTAGTATTACAAAGTAAACTTCAAAAATGTTGGTTTATCTCACATCATAAAACAAAGAATGAGTTATCTGAATACTGACCCATGTGATCTTTCTGACACTGCCGGATGAGACGCACTGTGTCTGCTATCATGTGCTGGAAATAAACATGGAAACAGGCTTCATTAAACATTACAAACTAATGTATGATTTCTGTGCAGACGCATAAAGGGTTTGTGAACTCACCAGCTTTTCAAAATTGACCAGGTTATCATGAAACGTCTTGTTGCCTTCATGAATGAACGTAATATCTAAAACAGAAGCACATTTTGTTCTCACCAACAGGTATTTCAGGTAAAATGCCTGTTTTTTACATGTCAAATATGCCTGACAGAAATATGTCACAGCGCTCTCCTCACAGAGTTAGACTAGGTGTGGGGTATTGAAGTGACAATAATGAGCACACCTTTCAGTAGCAGAGGAGGGAAGGGGATCTTTGGCGCCTTCATCTTCTTGAAGGAGTCCCTGTAGGCCTTGTGGTTCAGCGAGGGATCCTGTGAAGACATTTTTAAAACGAATGAGTGTAATCCTCTGGGGATGAATGTGTGTGTCTAGTTTGTGCATGCTTTGTTAGCTGAATTATGGTAGCATAAGACAGTGGTTCCCAACCTTTTTTCCTTGGCGCCCCCCCTACTTATGTCTAAGAAAAGCTGAGCCGCCCCCCCTCCGAAACCGAAGTTGAGGTAACTCTCAAGATACAGCCTTACTTTCTTTTTTGATACAGAGGAGTTATCAGCACTTTCACGTTTCTCCGCCATGTTTCATTCATAAAATAGTGATGCCGTGGCGGGATGATAGCAGCTAGCAGCTGACCTGATGACAGCAGGGTCACATGTTAAGAGGTCCCGGAGGTTTGGCCTACTAAGTAGCCTGACTACAATTTTAAGCGAGAACAAAAATATATAGTTTTTATACAGACTTTTGTATACATTATATATTCTAGTGTATTATCATAATTTGTTTAACATGTGCAAATATTATTTTTTTACCTCAACCTCAAACCAGATAAAGACTTGCGCCCCCCCCCCTGTGATCTTTGCCGCCCCCCTGAGGGGTCCCCGGACCCCAGGTTGGGAACCACTGGCATAAGAGACTAATGATCATCCAAAACACCTGATGTTTTTCGAAATGAAAAACATCTGTTTCACCACATGCACACTGAAGCATGGTTTTTATTCCCTGTTACAGTGGATTATTGTCATTGTTTTTTTCATTTTAAAACTGATATATACAGTATGCACTGAGTGCCATGAATTACACTTACTGTAATTGTCTCCAGCTCTGAAAACAGCTTTTTGAATTTCCCAGGAATTTTCTGCAGAGAAAATTACAGGATTTTCTTTTTCAGATACTATGTACTACTAAAAGATGCCACAGATGAAAGAAGAAGAAGAAGAAGAAGAAGTAAAAAGCACATCCTTACCTCCCATGTCTGACTGAGGCGGCTAACAGCTGCAGTGTTCAGGCCCATTATAATGGCAAAGAAACAGTTGAGGTTCCTCTGTGCTTTACAGCTATAAAAGATCAATGAAGCCAACAGTTCAGTCTCTTGCCGGGCCACAGCTCAACAGCACAAAGGCAGTTTATTGATCTGCCACTGGAGGGGGCAGCATCCCTATTGTGAGTCTAAACACCCCACCCTAAAGAGTTTGGGCTGGAATTCTGTAGTGTTGGCCCACAGTGTGAGAAGCTGGTCTACAATCAATACATCTCTAATCGAAATGCAAAAGAATGTGAGTAAAGCTACTAACTGGGCAGCAATCTTGATGAACTTCTTGATGAGTTGGACCCTTTTGCAGAGAGTTGGGCACAGCAGCACCTCTGTCATCACCCACAGCTGGACTTCATTGAAGCGCTGCAGCAGCAGCTCCAACGCCACAGTGTGGCTGCTGCTACTGTGGCGGCTGAAGGTGAAATAGACGAGTTCTTGCTGTAAAAGAACAACATACGCTCATTAGTTCAGCAGAGCGGGGCTCGCGATGCTAACAACACATCCTGTCTTTTTAAACAGTTTAGACCTTTTTCTAAAAGCAACAAATTGTGTTTAGGTTGTGGGACAAACCTCGTGTATTGAGTCAAAGATGGTCCAGTCAAAGTTGGTGAGAGCAACGGCCACGTCCCATGTGTTTAAACTGAGCATGCGAGCTGTCCTCTGTTGCAGCTCTGAGTTGTCTGTGAACGGGTTCTATAGAGAAAAAAAAAAAACAGACACATGACAACATCAGGGATTTAGATTTTCATCATTCCACCTTGAAAGATTGATATGAACATTCCAAGACATTATTTTTTGCATTAGTTATTTCATGTAAGCAGGTTTTTTTTATAAATCGTACTGACAATGGAATTTTGAAGCTTCTAACATTAATACATCAGCTCAGAAGCAGCATAGTAAACATTACTATGCTGCACTTTGTCATTGCTTCTGAGCTGATGTATGAATGTTTTGACACTATTCTGACACCACAGCACATGTAAAGTATGTTTAAGTCGAAGTGACACATTGCAGTGATATTCGTACCAGGACTTCACCCAGGTCCTTCCTGCACACATGCAGCCTCCCCACCGGCCGTACAGAATCAGAGAAAACTCTGTCCTGAGGCTGCAGAAGAAGCCTCCCTGCAGGAGAGAAAACATATCACAAACAGCAGAATACCATTAAATATCTGTCAGGCAGTGTGTACGTAGGTATCAGAAGCAAGAGATAAGACGTGCTGTGCCAGGCTTCACTCTGAGGTGGCCAGTCACTGATAACAGATACTGACTTCATATAACTGGACTGTAAATGCTTCTTCCTTTTAACTGTTGTCACTGGGAAGATATTTAGGTCAGCTCTGTTGATTACAATCTCACATGTCTGGGCTCAATATATAACTCAATGTAGGAAAAAAAAAACTTCAAGTATGAAATATTGTGAGAAATGAAAATGCTATATGATGAATGATATGAAATGACATGATATGAAATATTTTCTATTTCTACCTCCAGGGTAAGTGACGGCCACTAGCACCAGTTCCCTCAGTGGGACATCCATCCTTTCTGCCACGGCCTGCAGCAGCTCCTTGGCCACTACCCCAGTATGGGTCCTCATACTCAGGTACGAGTCCATGGTAATATACACGTGACACAGCACTGTAACAGAGAAAATGTTTCAGTAAGGTACATTATAGAATCCACAGCGCTTACACGAAGTGCAGCTCTGACCATGTTGACATGTTAAGGAGCCCTGGGACAGAAAATTGCTGCTGGGTCCCCGTTGACCACACATCCCTACCCAAATCCTTCTATGCATAGTGTGTCCCCAAGTTCCCAATGCACAGCACACTATACATAATAGCTTCATTATATGACAAGTAGTCTGGATCAACTGAAGTACATTTCCAGGATAATTGCCTAAAATCCGGCGCGTGAACATGTCCCTCACCGTCCCCTCTCTGTGTTGCTGTTCTCAAACTCCGTTCACATCAGGAAACAACAACAAACTTCAAGCTAGCAAGCTTCATGCTGACAGTGGCAAGTTTTAAGGCAGGCCTGCTTGGTTCTTTCAGGGAATGATTGTAAAGATTTACAAAGAATATGTTAAGGGCATTACTATCTAACTGGGACGTTTTGGGATCGATTGGTGGGGTTGCTGTGGAAGTACACACGGTGATACACTGGAAAGAGCAAATTATGTTTAACCATGTATCCAGCTAATTCAAATAGCTCACATTACTGTATTGTGTGAACAGTTAATTTAATATTGTATGTCCAGTTAATTCAAATAGCTCACGTTACTGTATTGTGTGAACAGTTAATTTAATATTGTATGTGGTGTTTTCTTTTGCGGGGTGCAAATGTTCACCAAAACAAGTTCCTTCCCGAGACCATTTTGCAGAGCTATTGTCGCTGCATCCAGAGCGTAGCGCCGCCCAAGACGATTGTGATTGGTTTAAAGAAATGCATACAACCCAGAGCGTTTTTTCTCCTATCCCAGAATGTATGTGTGGAGGAGCCAGACCATACTCCAGAGCGCTGTGGAGATAGGTCTGGCAATGCGAGACTATATAACAACAGACAAACCAGTAGTCAGGTACTGAAGTAATAAATAATAAACGTCATCAGGTTTTCTAAATTGAAACTTTATTATGACACAAGGCCACAAGACTAGCTAATATTGCAGGAAGCGCCTTAAAGATGTTTTTATTGGTGCAATTTTCCCAAGACATTTTCAAATAATAAAGATGTTTTGCTATGAGATTTGGTGTGAAACGTTTATTTCCAGACACAGACTACGGCAGGTTATGTAACCATTTAGCACCTTCAAAGAAACCAATTAATGAAGTCATCTGCTGCCGTCTCAATAGATTTGTCTTGATGAAGGTAAAGGGTCAGTGGGGACAATTATTTTGATCGAGAGTAGTTCAAATGAAAATGATTCAAAGTGAGGACTGTGGATTATCCAGAAGCAGAAACCTCTAAGACGGATATCTCCAAACCAATAAACAGCAGATAATGACATGGCTAGTGAACCTGCCCTTAAAAATAAGTCATGACTCAGGAATTTGCATTTCCAAACCTTCTCATTCTTTCCCTGGAAAGATTTCCATTGTTCTACTGTTCAGACTAAATGTCTCCTCTCGACAGCTTTAAAAACAGCATATGATGGGAGGAATGTTTGAAGGACGTCATGTTTTACGACTTACCTTCCTTGGTCTCCCTCTGTGTGCCTCTGGACTGGAGCCCGTTCTCTTTCAGTGCTTTGCTCTGAAAGAAGGGAAATGGTGGATTTTTGACACACATTCACATTGCCTGGGAACACTGCGGGAATTTCGCTAGAACTACAGAGCAGGAAATGTGAGAACAATTAGCTCCAACACTCAATCTAGTATGTCGATGTGGACAGTCAGCTTTGTTTAATAAAATTATTTCTGTCTTAGTGTGTTCAAGAGAACAAACACAAGGTCTTTTCACTCACCTTTCTTTGAGGGGAATATTCATCTACCGTACTGGAAAAAGGAGAATAAATAAATCAGTAAAGTTATAACTGTACTTATTATATATTATATATACTCCTCTGCAGCATTCAGTCCATTATTTAAGATCAGTGTCACGGTGAGATGAGAGTGCTTTGTAGATTTTAGACCTTTCAATGTGATCCCTTCATTTAATCACCCTATTCTCATCAGTTAGGCCCAGCTAGCATGATGGATAGCCCTGTGTCCATTATCATCCCTCAGCTTTTACTGGGCTCTGCATCACAATAGGCGTGTTGGCACAAAGCCTGCCCTAAGGGATCCCCTCCTTCTGGCCAGCAGCAGTCCTGCACTAATGAAAACCCCACTGTATTTGTCAAAACAGAGCTTGTGATGTAATTCACTCTCTTGCTCCTCAAAACAAAAAAAAAACAGAGTCAATGAGCTCTGTGAATTACAAAGCGACATGAAGAGAGAATGCAAGAGAACAAGTGGTGTTTGATTCCAAAGCTTTCAGAATGATATGACTCAAGCTTTCTTTCTTTTGCACAAATGCCAGATGGAAGTTGATGGGAGCACATGACTAAATGAGTCTTCTTTCTATAAAAAATGACACCTTTTAGCTTTTCACTTGGCAGCAGATTGCCACAAAGCAGTCAACCCTGTCCTCCCCTGGGGTGAGCCTGATTGTAAAAAAGCTCATAAATAGTAGAGTATGTCAGTTAGTAACACCCTCAAAAAGTCCACTGCTTTAAAGGAGTGGGTGCTGTGGATCTACCTCCCTGCATATAAACATGAATAAAGCAGGCCCAGATAATGACAGCAGAGTCAGGTTGAATTATCTGCACTGGTTTGTAAGGGGCGGCAGGTTGGGGAATCCCCAGGGAGAAGATCTGATTGGAGGCTGTGGTTCAGGGAGGGGAAGGCGGACATGGGTGTGGCACTGTGTCTGGCGAGACACAATGTGATGCTTATTTTTATCAAACTGAGAAATTGTAGCAACACTTCCACAATATTCAAGTCGCAGTCAGATGTCAAATAAACATATCTGTTTGATTGAAAGGTATATGTTTAATGTACAGTACATCAGTTATGCACACATGCAATACGTAAGGGATAACGTAGAGCGAGCCGTCATCATTGCGAATTAGAACAACAGGGTGATGCAGGAGGGGTCTTCCATCAAGGGGTTCAATGTACAAGAATCACATGTCTATACACAAATAGTTTAAAAGCTGAGACTCCTTTTCCAATGTTATGGTCAATCCCTAACTTCTATGTACTGTACTGTAAATTTGCATGTATGGATGCACACACATAAGCAAGCTTGTGTCCATGTTAGATACATGATGTGCGTATGTGCGCAAATTACTGTATTTCCTCAATTTTGGAGATTCAACATGAAGAGCTCCATGACCTTCATATTTCCGTGCAAAACAACCCAGAACACTGCAATTACTCTTCAGTCTCTGAATGCATTCATTGATGAGAGGCTAAATAAAGGCACCAAGCAGAGAAGCAGCTCTTTCTTTGCACTCAGAGACCAGCTAGTGTCTCTGCTTCTTTTCAGACCTCCATCAGTCATACTTGTTGTTGTACACACCCAGATTTGATATCAATCAATACATCCGGGGTTTTTTTTTCTTCATTTTATAGATAATTTACGTAAGGGCTTATTTCATTACCCTGGTGACTTGTAATGACAAAGTAGGTTATCATATGGTCACTCACTGTCTGCGATGCAGCTGGTACAGTTTCTGCAGTTCCCTCACATCCGTCTCCAGGGCTGGGTGCTCATAGAGATCATCCAACACGTAACGGTACAAAGTCTGAAAGGAAATGTCAATTTTCATTTCTCCCATATTAAGATCACCTCACACCCAGTATCCACCCTTTCCCTTGTACATCATATTCCCTACCTTCATAAACAGTTTGACATGCTCGTCTTCCCTCAGGAAGTCTTTGCACAGGGCCATCCACTGTGACACCAGGTGCAGGACTTTTCGTTTCCTTTCCAGTGCCTCTTTCCTGTCCTCTTTCCCTCTGTATCGCTTGGTGCAATAGGTGGGATTCAGTTAAGGCTTCAGCACAGATGGAGAGAGAGATCTATTTGCTGACATCAAATGCAGCATACAATGAAGCATGAAAAATGCCAGTATGTAATGCTGATTTAAAGACAGGAAGCAAGATGAACACAGTTGAGTGAAATGGAGCTGTTTTGACTCAATAAAGCAGTTATGTTTTTGTATAAAACATCTATATTTGTATGTAGCGTTCACAATAGAGGGTTATTATGTGTGAATCTTTGTTATAATGTTCCTGTGTTTAAGGATATTGTCCCAGCAGAGCTTGACATAAATCACTGGTTGACATGAACACTGGGTAGGTCAGCAGAAAATCATCCAGAAGTGTATCTGCAAAGAGAAACACATTATTGACAATGGACAAAAGATGGTACAGTTTATAGTAATACAACTTTTAAAATAGTTCAACTACGTGGCCGGTTAGCTCAGTTGGTAGAGAAGGCAGACATACAGTATATAGAGGTTTATTCCTGCAGAAGGTCCAGGGTTCAAGTCTGACCTGTGATGGTTTCCTGCATGTCTTCTCCCTCTCTCTCCCCTTTCATGTCTGAGCTGTGCTATCATTAAAGGCAGAAATGCCCATAAAAAAATCTTAAATAAATAAATAAAATAGTTCAACTAGTCCTAGTTTCATGGATTTATAAAGTCTACAAGATATATCACAGAAGAGCTTACAAGTTAAAATTAGGTGCAGCCTCATTAGTTTGTACTATGTTACAGGATGCTGGAGGGCGAGGTACACCAGTGATCTTGACAGCTGTATGATTAATGTTTGCTGAGTTGCACATACAGTAGGCCTGTACTTTTAATTGAGATGGCAGCTCGGTTTCAGCTTTTCCTATTCCTTCTTAATAACACCAGAAGCAGAACTCATTCTTTGCTGTCAAATATCAGTTAACAAGCACTAAGCAGAGACATTTCAGAGGAGAGCATAATGTGAGAGACTATTCAATGGCACATTATTCTTATTGTCAGTATTAGATAACCGCTTGTGCTGAAACCACTGAGGATTCTTCTGTTCCATTTTGCTCTGACAAGTTCAAACAAGCCTTATCGTCAATCTCACACATTTGCCATTGCAGGCTGTATCAGTACAGAAAAGCCAGTAATGTGTCAGTTGACTCACTGACCTCTGATTAAGTCTATTTTTTTTATTGTGAATATCTTGCAAACAGAAAAAAAAGCAATCTGATATTGCTTAGCCATCATCCTAGTGTGTTTACAAGCAGCATTTTCTGCCACTGTATCCTTGTGTGAATTCCTCCCAAGGTTAGTGTTTCTGTAAATGGATTAAATCCAAGCTAGCCAAATAGATCACCAACTCACTTTGACAAGTTCCCGTAACATGAAATGTACAGTCTACATCATAACACTTCATTTTTAACCATGATAAACAAAGACTAAACAAGACTCCTTTATGTCATCAGTTTTTGTTTTGTTTTATTGAGTTACAAAGTCCCTTTCTCCTAAAATCTCTCATGAAAATGTAAGTAATTAATTGTCGGACATTATAACAAGCTGTAAAAGTGTGTTTCATACATTGACATAAAAGCCACTGAAATACATTTCCAAGGCGTAAAGAGAAAGAGAAAAGCTTTACAAATGCTATTAGGGCCAACCTCCTCTCAAGCCCTCTGTAAGTGTGCCTCATAGCCAGAATTGTAAATTTTCCCCTTTAATTTCACACTAGCTTCCCAGGGCCTTTGTGTGCGTTCTGGTCCACGGGACTCCCTGACATCATTATGTTAATCTGTGCAGAGCAGCTGTGGATGCATCACCCACTGCTTATGAGAGGTTACACACTCTATACACATGTAGCTCCCATAACAGAATACAGTAACGCACCTGAACACAAAGCCAGAAAAACAACATCACCTGCCCCTTCCCCTATACTGTGATGTTCCTCCACACACACATTCACCATGCACTCCTCACTCACACTGCTGTGTATTTGTGTCTTTTCTCCAAGCTATTTTAACTGAACCACTTTCTCATGAGTAACATCTTACATACCACTCCCCAGGCTTTACACTGCAAGTTTTTTGAAGTTGGAAAAACAGTATACATATTTAATTCCATGACCTAAAGTCATATTCTCAAGTTTTTCTCGGTAACACAGCACAAACAAGCAGGGGAATGTCCTGCAGAGTAGATTTAATCCAAACAGTTTGGCAGAGGATGTGTTCGCCTCTCTGACCCAGACACATTAATGCATTAAGTGTGCTGTATAAATAACATTTAACAGTCTGTTGGGCTGATTTGTGAATCCTACACATCACAAAATTTATATTTAAAATTTTCAGTTATCATCAATAGTTGGCCTGGATCAGAGAAGTGAATGTAGGATGTAGAGAAATCAGAGAATACTGCTTTCTGGCACAAGAGCCAACATCTATTTATGTATATTTCCCTTTCAGAGGAAATGCAGAATTAATTCATTGATCTAGATTGTCAATCTCCTGTGAAATCAATCAGACTGTCAATCCACCTGCCAATCCTTTTTGCATTTCAATAAGTGTTCGTAAAATTGATCTATGCCGCCTTTAAAATAAAAATGTTAATGTGTCACTTATTGGCTCAGTAAGCACCAGAAGACAGGCTGTTGGCGTCAAAGCCTTACATTATAATGCATTTTTAATGTTATATCTGGTCACTAAATATGATGTTTTCTTCACCATCTCAGCACATGGTGCCTCAGTAAAAGAGCTGAAACATCCTCTCATTAAAAACACAAATGTTCCATTACATGTTTTTCAGAGCTGACTGTTCAAAATCAATAGCTGCACTCAGAGATTGGGCACAGAAGGCAACACTGAACACTTGTTAATGCTACCCACAATGCTAGCCCACAGAAGGAAATGCTAGCATATAAGAGCTCGCTGTATAGACTATTGCATTGGTCCGTGTTTGCTTTTCCTTAAACATGCCTGTGGTGCTTCCAGAATCTCTTGCAGAAAGCTCCTCTGCACTCTTAATGTTGTGTACTGAGTATAGGTGGAAGCAAGTGCGACCATGATGAGATGAAATTGCCTTTTTAATGTGCTGTACAGCATGTAAATCATAAACACAACATCAATAACCCACTGCAACCATCAGTTATGTTGCTGCACAGTCTCTCTGAGCCATTCTTGAGAGGAAGACCAAACACGGCAGCTTGGTGGATGTTCAAATAAATCTCTTTGATGAAATCAAGGCTCTCGTGCTATCATGCTTCTGATGAGCTAAACCTCCAAGGGCACTAGCACTAGAGCTTGGGAGCTTCAGTAGCCACACAGAGAGAGCCAAGGCCAGCAGGAGTGAGACTATGAAACATTACTGAGTGCAGATTAATTGCTCTTCCGGTTCCGTTCTTTTTTTTTTTTTCTCCTCAGGTCTCTGGCTCTTTGACCCTGCACTCAGCGATCTGCTCTGGTCCACAGCTCCCTATGGAGGCTTCCCTTCAATATACTCATTGCAAGTTGAGCTAATAGTGAATGAGTCATCAACAACACACTGCCTACCGAACCCCTAGGATATTATTTGAAAGGTTAGGAATAAAAGAAAGTATAAAATTATGTCTTTCCCATGTACCTGCTAATGTAGCTCCATGTTTCACTTTACATCAATATTAAATACTCAATTATAGCAATAAAATATGGGAATCAACATAAAACATAACTCTCCTGTGCATGTAAAATGCACCATCTTCCAAGGCACATCTCCCTAGAGGACATTTAGATCAATTTCATTCACTTCCTCATCAGAATGAGTAATGATCTCTGGTATGGGGTTAGCCTGCCTCCATCTCCATCTCCAAGGAAAAAATCTGCATCCCCTTTTTCTTCCCTCGTTTCCCCTTTTCTCCACTCTACAGTCTTTCTCTCTAGTATTTTTCTTCTGCTTGTCTGACTGTGCTACAGCTCTCAATCATCATCTTTCCAGCTCAATCAACCAGAGTATCCTCTGCCTTGTAAACAGTGTCACATTATCATGTACCTGCTGGGATGAGAGGAAATGTGTTTATTTGTCATCACTGTGAGGCTGGACTGCATGCCACGCAGTTCGATACGGCAGGACTCAAAATATATGAGCAATGTTTATCTCTGTCAAAGGCAAAATGGCTCAAACTTAGAGCAATTCTGGGAATGATAGCACATGATTAGCCCAGTAATACCGCCCAGAGGGGGCTGCTGTCCCAGCTCCTCTGCGAGAGAGAGAGGGGTGGGGAGAGCGTGAAATGAAAAGTAAAGGGAGTTATTTCTGTCTCTTCTATCTATCTATCTATCTATCTATCTATCTTTCACAAACACACAGACATCAGTGGACCTACATCAGCACACACCCTTAAATATACTATAGTCATGAAGTTGTCTTGGTACCATCCATCAACTAAATATTCTCCTATTTTTCAATTTATGCTCTCTAAAATACAATACAAGAAAATGCTTATTCACACACTGACAAAACACATTAAGGACAACAGGGATGAGAAAGGTATTTCAGGAATTTAAAGTATGCATGCTGACCTGACTCTTTGCCCTGTGTTGTCCCCTGGTCGTCGTCTAGTGTCAGGTCATTCAGCAAGTGCTCCAGGATCTTTTCCGGGGTCCCTGATACCACCACGTACCTGTCAGACACAACAGAGTCAGTGGATGAGTCTTCCTCGATAGAGGACAGAGAGCGGCTGCTGCTCCATTCCTCCTCTCCCTCTGTCCCCTCATCGTCTATGTAGCGAAAGTAGGGGACGTCAAAGGTGGGCATGGTCACCGGCTCTGCCCGGCTGGTGCTGTCACTGCTGCTCTCCTCGGAGCCCTCCTCGTCATCCCCGTCCTCCTCCTGCTCCACCAAGGCAGCATGCAGCAGCCTGCCCTCCTGTCGCAGGTTCGGGGGCTGTGGCCGAGATCCCATCCTTGCAGAGTCCCTGTGCCCTCACACCGGCAACGTTGCCGTGGTTACTGCTGCCCCTTTTACCCATCCATCCATCCACCTGCAGCTGCCACAGCCCGGAGTCCACTGCTATCTATCCCTCAAGCACACTGAGGTATTCCGGTATGTTCACGGCTGAAAAGGCTGCTGAATGACTTGAATGAGAAGGCAGCCAGCAGAGCTCTGCCTCACAGTCCCATGCTGCTTACTTATATGTATTTAATGCAATAATTGATGTGTTGGGAGTTGTGATGTAAGCATGCCTGTGTGAGTGAGTGAGTGATCCAGAGAGACAGAGAGGGGAAATGATGAGGAAGAGAAGCAGATAGTGAGGGAGGGAGGGAATCAAGGAAGGAGGGGAGTGGAGAGGCTTACCTCCTGTTCCTAGGCTCTTCTCTCCCTCCTCCCCTCGCTGATGCAGAGAGGGCTGGCTGCTCTGACGATATTCTCTGGAGAACCAGCACATCGTGGCCCCTCTCCCTCAGACACACACGGGCTGCCTCGTCACTCTGGGGCTGGACAGAGAAAGAAGGGGGGAGGGTGGGATGTGTGTGTTATCACCAAGGAGATTCCCCTGTATTTTCTCCCACTCACACAAATCACCACTGATTTCCATCATAATACTCTGACAAAGCCAGCACTGTAAATGAAAGAGAATTTCCATATATGATTATTCAGTCCTTATCGGTGGAGCCCATTCAGGGATTAACATAAAAGACTCGCACACATTTTAATTACCAATTCCAATGTAGAGCCTATTAAATTATGGGTGGTGTCTAGAGACAATCTGTTTTCAAGCTGTCATATGGTTAAACTCAGTATGCACCAACAATGGTTCATTGGTTCAGAGTTTAGTTTAAAATCACATGGTAAGTCCTTGTCTTATGACCACCATGACCCGTTTTAAGAAATTCATCCTCAAGTTGCTTACTGTCTCCTACTCCCTCTGTTTCACTCTCTCTCTCTTCATCACACAGTGTCCCCTGATCCTCATGTTATCACTCAGAGCCTCAGCGAAAGACACTAAAATCTTCTCCATCCCACTTACTCTATCCCATGACCAAAACAAATGTTAATTTTAAATGAATAACCCTTTCAACTGATCAGTTATTTGACTAATCTACTAGTCCCACAAGGGGTATCCATGCAGGTATGTGTTTAAAAATATTTTTCCATCATATTTGTTACAGCATATTAAAATACAATACCAAGTAAATATAATCAGGGATGTGATGCTGTACATCACTGGTCAACCTGGACATTCACAAACTTTTCAATAATCTATCTACCCTATCTAAATTTAACTTTTGTAGCCCTACATTTCTGCTGCCTGCCTCCTCACCCACACCCATTCCAGTGACCACCTCACCCCGGTCCTCCAGAATCTCCACTGGCGCCCTCCATAGCCAGGCCCCTTCCTAACTCACAGACCTGCTCCACCATCCCAATCCCCTCCGTAACCTCCGCTCCTCCGACACAAACCTCATCTTCCCACCACTCAGGACCAAGCACTGTACCTGGGGTGACAGAGCTTTCACCATCACACCCCCCTCCCTCTGGAACTCCCTACCCATACACATCTGTGACTGTACTGACCTGGACACATTCACTTATCTAAACCTACCTCTTTTGATTTGCCTTCAGCCTCTATTTCACCCACTGTTATTTGCTGGTTTTATTGTTTCAGTTGCTTTTCATATGTTTGTTTTGTATGTGTCTGTTTTATTGCTTCATTTGTTGTAAATGTGCTTAATGTACTGGTTTTATCGTAAAGTGTCTTTGAGTACCTTGAAAAGTTATTATTAGTACTTTTTTTTTAATGGCTTGTTGCAGCATCATTGAAGTATAAAGATGGCTGTTCGCTGCTTGACAATGGAGGGTCTGGATCAGAGATATTGGTCTTAATGAGGAGTTAACTGTATAGTGCACGCACACGCATCCTGCATCAGCTACACCCCCCCTCTTCACCCCTACTCTCTTCAGCCATCAGTCAATGCAACACAAGCCTCTGTGCATGCAATTAGCCAGGCAGACAGTCTGGAAGTGGTTGCAGTTTTCTTCCCTAATTGCCTTTTGCAGAGAAGCATCCAGGACCCTCCAGCTAAGCATGACTTCCTGGCACATTACCACTTATCTGTGATCTGTGGACATACATATACTTAAACAGACTACTGTAGATGCACAACCAACACATACACAGATGAATGCATTAACACAACACGCAAACATGCACATACAATAGCTCATACAACAGCTCATACAATAAAGACACACAACTCCATCAGTCCATCAGTGGGTGAGCCACATTTTTAGCATTAACATTAAACAGTCTGGCAGTGACATCTATAAACAGCAGATATGTTTTCAAAGCCTCAGAAAGGACCATTAATGGCAATGTTTGCTAGCAGTTTCTTCAATGCTGTGATTCATGACTCTAAGGGAAGTTTACATGTGTTAAAGTGTCAACTTATGAATTTATTTGTTCTCTATCACACGCATGTCTAAAATGTTTTTTTTTGTAGGCCTACTTACAGGTGTGTCCTGTGTAATAGCAGACTGTATTATCCTGTCACAGGACCACAGTATGGCATAAGGTTATGGGTGTGACGAAAAGAAAAGAAATAGAAAATTCCCAGAAAAGGAAAGCTGTGCTGATTAGCTTCCTGGTTCTTGGGGAAAAAGACACTGCTGGTTCTATCTTTATCAAGACATGACGTACACTGTGTGCTCTTCAATGTACGCTGTTTTTGTCCGACTAAGCACAACAAAGTTGAATTCTTGACTATAATTAACAGAGTATCTCAGTGTACTGTTTACGGTTCAAACAAACAAACCTTTCCTCACAATGAATTATTGATTCTGCTGCTGCAGGCCGCTACTCAGTGTGCACTGGGCTTTGTGGTTACCAATTTCCCACTAAAAACACAATCAGACCTTTAGAGTGGATGCTTGTAATGAGACCAAGTGCCGGGCCCACACAGTTCCTACCCTAGGCTGGAGGTGACTTCTACTCACAGCTCCCACCAAAGTCCTCCCAACATGGACACCGTCAGCAGAAGAGTAAACACTACTTATCAGGCCTCTGCACAAAGTCATGTCCCGTCAAATGGTTTACTGTCTCTTTCAGGGTTCCAGATGCATTCCTCTGACTGGAGAGACACTTTCTGTCTGCATGTCTCTGTGCTGTTGCATCAGGTCTGGCACGCATGGTATGGAACACTTGAAGGGACCTGGAAGGTGTCAGGCAAGACAGTGTGCAGATTTGGCCTAAATTCCTCTTAAGGAATAGCGTGGATCATACAATTCAATTCAATTCAATTGTATTTATAGTATCAAATCATAACAAGAGTTATCTCAAGACACTTTACAGATAGACTCTATAATTTACAAAGACCCAACAGTTCCAGTAATTCCATACAGAATGGTAAGATAAGGAGGAAGAATAAGACCAAAGATTCATACATCATGTTGTTTTCAAAGAACCCTCTGATGCAAATGCACTTTATTATCTCCAATATTAATTAGCTGAAATTCCCGCGTTAAGCTCTGATAATATACTGTAAACAAGAGTATGTGCATGTGCATGTAAAAATATTTGAACATCAGCTCTGTATGCATTGGCAGAGAACAGCAGCTATATGTTCAGATAGACAGAGATAAGGAAAATAAAGTTGATGAAATAATGTTATGTAAGGTGTAAGAAAAGTGTCAAACACAACCGATGATCATGCACAACTATCCCTAAATAATTCAAAACAGTGGAGATGTAATAGGACAAAAGAACAAGTGATTCGTCAAACTTTAAACTATAACATATCAAATGAGTTTTTATAGCAAAATGAATTATCTATGAATAGTTAGATTTTTTTTCTTTTTTCCAAACTTAGTGAGATTGCATAACATTCATGATGTCCCTGTGCCAGAATCTCACACATTTTCACAGGCGTGCAGTCTACTGTATATTAAGCATCCCTGTTTCCACCAGCTGGGATTTAGCTGATTTCTAAGCTCTTTGATGTCTAGGCTTAGATATTTGTATACATCACATGTAATACAGTATGCATTGTAGCATCATTTGATTACGTTAAACCATTCTACAATCTAGAAACAGATAATCTCATAATCTTAATATTTAATGTCAAGTATTAAATACAAGGTCAGTATATCTGGCCATTACCGAAAGGATTACATAAATGACATGCACATGTGTCATTGGAATACTTATTTTAAATTCACAATATGAGAAACTTTGCACAATGCATGTTACTAAAACAACAAAGGTAAAAAAAGATTGGTGTATTACCCAGCACTAACATCTGATTATACGCAGATTTGCAGTGGCTTTTCATATGTGGCTTGGTGCAGACGAAAGGTCATTATATATATATTGAATAACAACATTGATAAGGAGATTTAGCCTTGTGCTTTCAGAAAAGGTCAGAGAACCGATGCACTGGAATCCACCCTAAAACCATACAATGTCTTGGCATGGTGGTGTGGCCACTTGCGTCAACTTTTCCTGTCATTGTTGCTCAGGTCAGCACACAGATACAGCTGGCAGGAAGGGAGAAGCTGAGCCCACCATGAGGTCAGCCAATCAGACGTCTCCTACGCAGCCAACTGGCAGGTGATGTAATGTTTTAAAAAAGTGTGCAGGCAAAACTGAACACTCAGTACCTGCACTTAAGTTTTCAAGGATGCTGCCATACTGATAGAGACCGACTGTACTCTAAACGTATGTGACGTTTCTGTAATGACATTGTGACTGTAAATAGACCTAGCCGTTGTTGAAATAAATGGATACAGTGCATGTATAACATACATTTTTATGCATATGATCGCAATGCACTCTACAATGTACTGTTATGAAATCTCTTTTGCATCAGTCTAGAGACTTTTTTGGTATATTTAATTGAAGAGAGCTTTTTGTAGTCTGGAAATAATCTCAATGACAACATTCATCTTCAGAGAAAGCAGAGGCACTATGGAATGTATGGAGGCAAATAAAAACAGTCAACAAATTAAAAGCAGGGAGTGCAATAAATGATGCTTAGACACAAAGCTCACAGAACAGCAGCATAGAACACAGTATAGCTCAGAGTAAAATGGACTAATGTTCTCGAACTGAATATTCTATATAAAGTATGCTAATTGAGTAGGGTTCATGATGACATAAAAATGACTATCTCATAAGTGGCTTGATGTTTTTACTGTCACAAGCCCAAAGCTAGCTGTTCAGGGAAATGCATCAAGGAGTGTAGTATTTCACACTGAAGCTGTGGTTCTATATCTGGATATTTTCGACTATAGTTAGGAGGATAGTAAAAAAAAAAATTACATATTGAAGTGAATGTTCTGACTGCAGCAGTGCTGTTGTGTATCTCACCTCACTTGTCCTCTCTGGGCCCTTGCTGTGGGTCTGCAGGAAGCGGCAGCCATCCTTGGCCAGTTTCTGGACCATCTCCAGTCTGGACAGGTCCTCCTTGTCATGCAGGATACACATGCTGCCCTGCTGCAGCACAGGGGGCACAGAGAACATGTACCTCAGGCCACAGTCCCACGACATCGCCGGCTCACCTACTACTGGCTGTCCACCAGGCAAAAGAGCAGGACTCCTGCCTGTGAGCTCACAATACTCTTAAAAAAAGGTGTAAGAGAAAGTGAGCGGCTCAAAAATGAATATATGTACTGTATATGTTTCTGCTTATGCTGTCCAGTGAGTTACAGAGTCTTCTGCCACTGCAGCCAAAGTACATCCCAGTCGTCGTATGCCTTGGTCAGCTCTGTAGCGGAGAGGCACACACACACGCAAAAAAGACTTCAGCAGTTGGACTCCAGGTATCTCTCTGTCCTTGGTTTTACTGAGAGTGAGTGACAAACCCCCCCCCCTCTCTCTCTGTCCTTCCCTTGCTTTTCACCACTGGAGAGGGGAGTGAGTTAGGAACACAGTGGGTTCAGGAAACATCTGGTGAGCCGGACAGCCCCAAAAAGGAAGTTTCAAAATCTCCCGAAAGCAGGGGAGAGCCTAGATTCAGGACTGGGCAGGGTACATTACACTAGAAGGTCAAACACTTGTTAGGGTAGAGATGTTTGATGTATGTGGAGATTTAAGGTCATTCAGGCACAAGCAGTAAAACAATACTTAACTGTTCTGTTTTCAGTCTGAATGAATACAATACAGGAAATGAACTGAGAAGCAGCTCTGAGAGTATGAGCATACACATGTCAATTTTGGTAAGCGATTACAAATGTGAATTGATTATCTATGGCTTTTGGACTGTTGGACCGACAAAACAATCAATCTAAAGACATAAAATTGTGCTGGGAACTATGACGGGCATTGTTTTTCTTCTGTTGTTTTATAGACTAAACTGTTTGTAGATTTAGGGCTTAATCTATTGATCAGTCTGTAATGAATTAAATAAACTTCTCAATAAATCAATATAAATTGTTTGATTTCTAAAATGTTAGAATTGTCAAAAATTGTGACAATGTCCATCACAGTTTCCGAAAGCCCAAGGCGATGATATAACTGCTGATTTTTTTAAGCTCTGGCTTGAAAAACGAATCGATTATTTAAATAGTTGCTAATTTCTTTTGTTGATCAAATAACCAATTAATTGACAGACTGTTTGATTATAATAACTACAAATATAATCTGAGTGTAGTATCTGATACCATCTTTTTTTTCTAAGTAAGCTAAAGCCTTAAAGGTACCCTGGAGTATGCCTAGTGGTGCTGCAGAGCAAAGTTTTGTTGAGCTGTCCTGTTGTATCTTGTCTTCCACGAGTACAAAGTGTCTGTTTTTATTAAAGATCACCGACTTGTCAGACACTAATTAAAGGAAGCTTTTCAGTTGCTTAACGTAGTTACAGAAACACCAGCATTTGACCAAGATAAAGCAAGGACATTAATCCTTCCTCTAAACACTTTATCTATTAGCGTTATATCTGTTTCCCCTCTGTCAGCAGTGTGATGCTTGACTGGGTCCTTCCAAAGCCATTCAATTGTGCTGCTGTTCCAAACTGCTGATACAGCAAACTGCAGAATGAGAAAAGGTCTCTTCTCTCTTGGTGGTGTTTCTCTTTCATGTGAGGTTGAGATCCATAATTCCACAATGCTCTTTTGTTCTTTCAAAGAAACTGATTGGGAAGATGTCCATTGCCCTTATATATACTGTATACAGTATGTCATTAAAAGGTTATTAAGCCTATTTCTGCATAACTTTAGTTTAATAATTGTATCCTTCAAGTCTTTATTCTCAATTGTTCATTGTAGCCGGGCTCTATATATTCAGAATGTGCTCATAAAGCTTTCTCATCATTTGCTGCTTCAAGTTCAAATTAATAACATAAGCAAGTGCTCTTAAAATAATCCTCATCTTATTGGTTATACAAAACTGACTTTTCTTGATTGAGAAAATAAACTCATTTTACCACATCCTTGATTTGAACATTTTTAGATAGTAAACCTAGCCCCTGTGATACTGTCTTTTAGCAGTAGTATATTCTATACTATTTCACCATTAAACCACCTTGTCTTCCTTCCGAGTGGATGTTCCTTAGTGAGACAAAGCCATGAGGACAACTCCCCCTTGAATGTGCTACCACTGACCCAGTTTCTCAAGTAAATGAATTGCAAAGTGAGATTGCCTAAAGTCAGACTTGTTAGCGAGCTTGCTCTAATACCGTTGTCTTTAACCAGGGACTACCATGACAACCATGGGAGGTACACTGTTACTGTAGGCCTACGGCGCTGCAAAAGAGTTCAAAAGTGATGAAACTCTATTGAGCTTGTTACTGTATACCCTTTCTAAAATAACACTTAGTCAAGTAGGCCTACAGAAATTCAACAGCTGCACACTCTCATAAAATGAAAGAACATACTAAACAACAGGAACAGTGAAATCATCACATACAGTAGTGTATGAATGATGAACATAACATATTTTTATGCATTAGTACCTTACTATATTTGTCAAGCACAAACCAAAATTACACATATTGACAAGAGAAATGTAATCCCTGGTAGCGTTCTTTCAGACATGCTTACAACTAATTTGTGGGGACCATGGTGGGGACATGTCTGTCAAGTACAATCATGTACTGTCATGTACAATTATAAAGCTGGTTTGTAATTTATTAACTTATTTATGAAATGTAAGTCATTTCATGAAACTAATGTGATTATGAAATTAATGTATGTCCTGTACCAGAACATTTTCAATACATTTCAATACATTTCACGGTGGGGGCAGCATGGAGAGCTGACGTGACTTCAAAGGGGCATTAAAGGACCATAGAAACAGCATATGCTACCGTCTCCTATACCTCTGTGTAAGACCAAGATATTGGTGTTTCTGAAACACCACAACTTTGAAAAGATACACTGAAAAAAGCAGGTGCATTGAAAACACTGCTGTTTTTCTGCCATTTCTAAATTCTTCAAAGACTTTTCTATCCAGCTGCTAAATATTCCATCTACGGTAGACTACTGCACAATAAAGCGATATATCGATATATTTTAACCTGGTTTCTATGTTAGGCATCTTTTTATAGCGGGAAGGACATATAGCCTACACTCATGAGCTATAATCGATATTTTTTATAATGAGAATGTAGGCAAATTTGTGATGCTGGGAGATGGGCGATCTCTGTGCCAATCACCAATTAAACCCAAAGAAGAAGATCTGTTACTTCCGATTACCACCTTTGTTTGACTGAACAAGAGGAAATATAGGCTAAAATCGTCTACACTGTTCAACACACGGATTATTGTTTCCAATGTGGATAAATGACTATTAAAGGAGCCACGGTACATTCAAAACATTGTAAGTCTTGTCAACAGGGCATGAAATTGGCACCCGCCCACCTGCCAAATGCGGGTAACTTTTGTGATTGGCGGGTGAAACTGTCAATCTACCTGCCTAACTATCGGTAAGCAGGGTACGCCGTTGCTTACGGGCCTGGTCCAATCAGGGGCCCGCATCACTGGAAGACATTGATTGACAGCCGGGGCCCCCTATTGCATTTTCAATACTCACACAAAGGTAAAGTTAATTTCCTAGTTTCTGATATGAAGACGAGACGTGTGTGTGACTCGAACATCTCACATTTACCAACAAAACGTACAGCGAAAGACCGTGCAAAACATTTCAGACCGTCCTGCCAACATGTATACATTTTAACATAAATGTATGCTGTCACTGAAGCTGCTGCTGTTTCAATACTGTCGGCTCTCTGCAGCGGGCGGGGCTGCTCCGTTTCCCCCGCGACTGACGCGCACACACAATCACACACAAACACACACACACACACACACACACACACACACACACACACACACACACACACACACACACACACACAATCACACGCAAACACACGCAAACACACGCACAGACACACACACAATCACACACAAACGCACACGGTGGATGCAGGAAAAAACGCAGATGAGACCTACAGGATAACCTAAATTGAGGACAGCTACTCTCGTTATTGTAAGTGTAATGATAAGTTAAAGTCCAATAAGTACTTTATGAAACCGTATGAATGTGTGTCCCAGGCCAGGATAGGAAATTGACTAACAATGTAAAGATCAACAAGCCACTGACAATGACAGATATGTTCATATTTGATTCATTCAATACATTCTTATTTTGTGTCTTAAATCCACCAGCCTTTTTCATATTTTATCCAACATTTGCAGCATCCTGAGCCTTTTTGGTAAGGTTCCTAGGAAATCTCAGCCCAGAATAATTAATTAATAGTAATAAGTATTATTCTCCCCAAAACAAGTTTCCTTTTTATTTATTTTTTTATTTTTAAGAACTATACAAAAAAAATTCTTGTGTTATGGTGCGCATTCATCAGTGTTTTGTTGTTGTTGTGGTGTGCGTAGGCTACTCCTGATTTTGTCAGTCATCTCATCTCTTCTATGCAGTGGCGTAACGAGCCAACCCCATACTACAGCACGTGATGACGGAGCAATGTCCACGAGTAGGATACCATCAATAGGACAGGATAGGATCATAGAGACACAGCAATTCCTGTTTTTCACCTTGATGACACAAAAAAAAGTGGCTGGTAAAAAGTCCCTATGGCAGGTGGATTTAAAAATCCACCTGCCACAGTGGCTGGTGGTCAAAAAAGTTAACTTCATGCCCTGCTTGTCAAACAATGGGTGACACAGGGTGAAGCCGTTGAGCACAAGTTAAGTTTATGGCTGTGTAACTTTATATATAGCCCTCATTGATGTTGCTTTTGGGATTTGTAATGTCATTGCAGTGATAAATAATAAAAGCCTTATTATCTTACTAGTTAAAACGTAAAACTGATGTGAGGAAAACGGTGTGCTGAGAACGGATGCATTAAGAGATTTGGCTCAGATTACTTTTTTTTTCACCACTTTGCTAACGTTAATATTAGACACCAGAGCTTGGCACAGCTGCACTACACAAAACCTAGACTCCTGCAAAGTTGCACAGGGCAGAAAATAGTTGGACTGTACCGATTCATTTTGCAGTCTGCAGTGGTCTGTAACGTTACTGCTTCCAGTAAGATAGTCCCACTCAAACAACAGTTCTTCCTGGAAAATTGCCAACCAGCCTACTCATGGCTTCTGTTCATTACCAAGGTAACTACACTCTGCAGTGATTGTGATGGAAGCAGTTAGGGCTGCAACGGGATAGGGGTTTATATGGTGTCAGTCACTTCATCATCATTTCGTGGACTGGAAACAAGATATTAAAATATGAGAGGCTTCCATTAATGTATGAGTTTGTATGGCTAATATAATCCTCCCCACTATTCAGTAGGCTACTTGGGGTCACTGGAACTCCTTCCCAGTAAGCACACATATGTCGCATGGTGGCAGTATTGCAGCTACCTATCATTTCTTGCCTCGTTGTAGCTACATACTCGTCTTTGTCATTGACATTCATTGCTATTCAGTGCTTCTGGATACTGAAAATTCAATTAGGATGAGTTTACATCATGGGGATGTCGGACATTTCAGATGAGAATATCTGGAGTATAGTCTGGATTTCCATGTCCTTTAATTCTGGATGCTTTCCATCTTGTGTCTCTTACCCACCCTTGTATGTCCTCATATGTCTTCCTTTGGATGATAGTCATCAATATCTAATTACTCTTGGATGGTGCTGACAATTTATAGAAAAGGATAGGTGTAAAGATACTGTGTGTGTATTGTGTATAATTTCTATGGTGATAATGGACAAAGGCCTAAAACTTTCCTATACTTTTTGGTGATGACCATTTAATGTGACATTGACCTCTACTGGCCACAAAAAGCCATTACATTTGCATATGGATACTGTACTTTTCTTGGCTTTGACATGTTTATGTCCTAAACATTTATATATTGTATACATGTATTATTTTGTCCTTGCAGTGTTTCTCTTCATACAGTCTCCCCCTAACATACGCATACGTATGGGTATTTCTGCTAACAACCATTAGGCTATAGCTTTGTGGGTGCTACATCTTATTCTGATTGACAATGAATTAACTTCACCTGTGGTAGGCTACTATACCTCAGGTTGTATAAGCTTTCTAGTATTTGGACTGCAAGTTCAGGTACTATTAAAGGAAGTTGTCAGCAAAATCTTTGGTAACCCTTTGGGGGTTAAGGAGTTTATGTCTACATATGCAGACTCCACAGGGGGCAGACAGTATTAAACCATGTGGCTGTCCGTTTTATTGGAATGATTCTAGTACTACCATTAGTCTAATTTTTGAAGGTTGAATTGAGGATTTTATTTGAGTGTCAGGCTGTGAATAGGGCCAAATGGATTTACAATGTTGTAAATTGAATTTTGCAGTGTATTTAGATTATTGAATGTAAATTAATCTAGTGTAGTATGTGCAGCACTTTCATTGACACATTTATAAATTGATTATTCTGATCAGAAGACTTGAGGCCAAAGATCATCTTCAGTCATCTTTATTATCTTAATTATCAGTCTGAAAAAATAGGACAACATATAATACAGAAATTTCACAGGAAAAGTATACAAATATATTGAGATGTGTTGCTGGTTGTATGACACAAGGTTAAACTTTGATGTTATTTCCACTGTACATGAAGGAAATATGAAAACATACAGTAGCTGAGAGTAATTCCCAAGTCATATTCCCAACATTGTTCTTGTTCTTAGTTGAGGTAAGATAATGTTTAGTTCATCAGAACTACAAAAGAATAAAAGCAAAGTGTAATACAACACTGCCGATAGCAGTGATCAACATTTGCTGTCAACATATAGGTATTACTGATTTCAAACATGTCACAAAATGAAGATTGCTTTCATCTTGGATTTCTATAAAACTATTAATATCACTCTTTATATGGGAAGGAAATAAAGTTTGGACACTATTTTTTTCATCTAAGTACACAAGCAATTAGAATAAAATAGTTTGCATTAAAGTTTGTCCATGGCATGATGTGATACTTTTTGTTGTTGTTATCCATAACCAAGGTTTACATGCATAAAAGAAAGGCAAATGTTTGCTTGATTCATCCACAGAGAAACAAACCAGGGGAAGGGAATACTTTGTCCTTTCACTTCTGTCCATTAAAAGGGGGGCTGCCTTTCAGATATTTTTTTCTAATGAAACAATTTCACATCAAGTTCCCTTTATGTTCCTTTTTGGACATCCTGGAATATTTCCAAGTGGACGGATCAGTAACATCGATGCCACTTGTAGAAGTACTGTCTCGTCTTGTTTGCATTTGCATATCACTGTTAAGTTTTCCTCACAACACCAGTTCTTTACTGAGTGAAGGTTAGAAAAAGTGCTCCATCCATCCACCCTCCCATCCAAAAAGCTATGTAAGTTAACAGGCTTGTTTGATGAAAGTCTTTCAGGTTTTGCAAAGGCATGTGCTGGTGCCTTAGCCGCTACCTTTGTGTCCTGTTGTACATTAGATTAGGACATTTCCCCTG
The DNA here is from genome assembly GCF_008315115.2 of Sander lucioperca. Classification (NCBI taxonomy): domain Eukaryota; kingdom Metazoa; phylum Chordata; class Actinopteri; order Perciformes; family Percidae; genus Sander; species Sander lucioperca. Next base: position 28,541,156 of record NC_050182.1, read on the forward strand.
GAGGTACCATTGCTGCATTTATTGTAGCCACCTCAACTTATGTACACGAAGGGAGAGCGTGTCTCCCACTCTATTTCACCTGAGTTCTTGTTTGCTGCTGTGGCACATGGCCCTGCAGGAAGAAAGCAAACAAGATGGGACAGGCACTTGCTGTGTTGTGCTGAAATGAATGACTAAGTCGGGAGTGGAGCAATAAGATTGCTGACGGAATAGGAGGGAGACATTCATTTCACAGGTGCAGAGTGGAGTCAGTGCTGATAAGCATCTCTCGTCTGGATGTGTGGGCCATGTCTGCTCCTTATGTGTCGAGGCGGCGTTTTCTCTTGGCTTTGTGTGCGTACAGGAAGTACATAGTGTGCCCAGTGGTGATGAATAATACAGAAATGATAACTAGGATGCCAAAGTGCTGTGGCTGTGGAGCGGAGATGACCATGATGAAGTGAAGCAGATCCATCAGGTAATTCATGGAGCTCTGCACCCCATTTACCACACCCCTCTCTGACTCACAGATGTTCTCCTGCAGGAGCTGGGTCACTGTCAGGTCGAAGGACCAGAGACCTAAAACACAGATGTCATTGGGGTTTAAAAGATAACCTGGACTTTATTTGGTCAATAGTCATACTAATTGTATATAGCACTTTTCAAGCATTAAGCACAAATTGCTTTCCAGATTAAATTATTTACAAAATACAATACAAAATACATAACAGCTGTGCATTTATTCAGTTCTTTACACAATTATTTAATTTATGGGAATAGTTTTATTGCCTAACATAGATGGCAATATGATAAGCTGATGTCAGCTGATAGTATCTGCAATGCCAATATATAGGGGAAGCCCTGTTGACAGTATTCCCATTAAGCCTATTGTATATCATGTACTCATTTAAGTTTTGGTGTCCATTGGAACCAGTCAGCTTTGGATGTCCTACTCACCAATGCGTGCTGTAATGACACCCAAGAACAGAAGGATAATGGAGATGTAAGATTCTGGCGCTGTGTCAGAGGGGACGTTGTCAAAGAGCACAGTGTTGTTGGTCCAGTGGATGGAGGAGCGGTCAGGTAGCAGTGGCTGATTGCTGCCCCCCCTCAGAGGATAAGTGTGTTTTTGCCTTTGGCTTGCCATCCCTCCAAGCTCAGAGGAGGAGTTGGAGGTAATGTAGGGCATCAGCAAGCTAAGATCCATAGGGCTGCCAGGGGCAAACACAGAGCACACACACAGCAGCAAGCAGCCCAGGTGAATGCAGCTTGAGATGATGCCTGTGTTAACCAGGCCATAGGACTTCCTGAGTCTGGTGAACATCACGGTGCCCATCAGCCCTGTGATAGCTGATACACCCATCAGCAGACTAAGGAGGGAGCCGCTTATGCCCTGAGTATATGCATAGCCAGTGGTGATGCAGTCAAAGCCCAGCACTGTGGTGTAGAGGAAAGCCAGACCCATTCCTGCCAAGAAGACAGGCTGGCGATAATAGGCCCTCCAGCCGTCCTTGCAGGTGCTCACCAGCCAGCGAAACCTCCGGAAACACAGTGGCAGGTTGGTGATTTCTTTTAGGCGCAGGCCTGTGTTGCAGTTTCTTTCGGTCAGAGGTTGAGGTTGTGCAACATTACCTTCCCCTGATGAGAAAAAGGAATGTCATCCATCACTTCTGTTCATCAATAGTAAAGGCCCAATTGGTGTTGTGCAGCCTTTCTGCTCCATGTCATGTTAGAATCCAATTCATCTGTCAAATACAGACCATCTACACTTATCTCCATGGGCTGCAAATGTAGACTATGTGGATTGTGTCAGTTGGGTGCTGTACATAAACTGAGGATTGTGTCTTCAAAAAACGAATGCTTCAATGAAGCTTTGGATCTTGATATTCTTGTTCTATAATGCCTTTAGTCATTTTAATGTGATTGTCTGTCTACTTTTGTATGATATAGAATTAATGAACTTACAGCACTCATGTAGCCCACCGTAGAAGACGGCTCACAGCATTTTATAATTCAACAAATACTTCCTATAACAATCTGGAGAAATGGTTTTTTGGATGTCATTTCAAATAATTCCAAGTGTTTCAACTTTATTGTGAAGTTGTGTAATTTTTAACCGTCATTTTTATTTTAACATTAACATTTTTTTTTACTTAAGCCAAATGAAAATCTTATGGCACAATTCTCACATCAGTAGTACCCTTCATGATGTCTACCCCCTAAATCCCTCCATAAAAGCATTGTTTTCAACATTTGAATTGAATTTCAAAGCTCAAATTTAAGTTGATTATTAACACTTCCTCACTGAACTTTAAAAAAAGAAACCATTGTGATTTAAGTGGTGATAGAAGCTGAGGAAAATGGGATTTTAATGTATACTGTAGTTGTATACTAAAACTGATGCCAGCCAGCATTGCATAATCACCCGCAGTTAACAGTAGATGCTGCATGTCGTCTCTACATTGCCAACTACAAGCAAGCATTGTTAACATATTTTAGCCTAATACACATTGTATAACTTTTTTTTATAACTACAAGGTCACTTAGTATGTTTAGGACTCCATGATGCTCACTGGCCTTTATGCACATTTACGGTAAATCTCATACTCTAGCGTTCTAAAGGTAAAATCTGGTAATACAGGGAAAGTCAGAAACAACACATAGTCTTTACCTTGTGACATTCTCCTCTCAACCCTCTGCAGAAACACCTGATCCACCTCCACCACTGGTGGTTTGACTGAAAGAGCAGGGACGATGCGGTACACCCGTGACAAGAAGAAGAACTCCACAATGAGAGACACAAGGTTCCAGCCCAGGATGAAGCCACAGCCAACTACATTGGAGGCCAGGGTCATGACCTGTCCCACTGCTAGTGGGGCCAGGATGTTAGTCACCTGATCTATCCGCCTCATGGTTGCATTCATTCCTTTTGTTAGGATCAAAGACACAGAGGTTAATGTGCTTCCACTAGAGGACGGTCAGCAAGAGCAGAAACAGACCAATACCTGATATTCTCTGTAATTCAAGCATGTATTTGTGCCCAACCAGTGATGCGTGACAAACATGGAATGCAAACAAATATGTGTATTAACAGAGAATGGATCCCCTCACCAGCTAGGTGACCTCGGTTGTAGCCTGTGATAACCACAATCCAGTCCCTCTGAATGGCAATGGTCAGTGCTGTGCTTGCAAGGTTTGCCACATCTGCCAGGACGATCACCACCGTATAACAAACCACCTTGTGTAAGTTTTGCGATGCAACATGTTACTATGACAGCACAGAGTAGCCACAAGCTCAGAAGCAGAGACAGCAGGGACACAGGACAGAGGGAACAACAGCAGCAATAACTCCTCTGTGTGATAATCATGGTGAGTATTCCATTTGCCGATCAACATGGTGTCAAGTTATGAAATGTAATTATTAGTCAAATACTCACAGTAAGCCATCCATCCCAGATCTGTTCAATCCTTTGCTTATATGAGAACACCAACATGAGCACAATGCTACATACTGTCACTGAGATGTTCTGAATGAAAAGAGATGCATGTGCAACTAAAATAGGGGACAAAAAAATTGTTTTAGACTCTCACAACATATTGTAGATGATATTCTCTGTAAAAAGTGAATCCTAGCCTTGACAGATGTGATGCTTGTGCCTGAAGTCCTGCTGGTGTTAAGTCTAGCTATCATATCAGGGACTGATTTACACTTGAGACATCGGATGAATGTAATTCACCACCTGGCAGGATACGAAACCTGCAGACTTCTGGGCCCAAAATTGAGATCCACTGATCTATATCACTGTTCCACGATATACTGCATGCAAAAAAATTCAAATGAGCATTTCTTACCTTTATTCCTGGGATTGCGATCAACCCAGTCTCCAATCAAAGCACCTAGCATGAGCACAGACCCAGCCACTACCAACCCAAACACCGCAGTCAACAGCAGGTTACGGCCATACAGCTCAATCAGGAACACAGAAATTGCAAAGTGCCACATGCGGTCGCCCTGTTTAAAACAACATAAAAGGGCATGGTTATGTAATGTTTTGCAAGCTGCTGTCTGTATGCTGTCACACAGTTAACAGTAAGTAGACTACCTTGCAGTTATTTAAGATTCAATGTCTTATCTATTTCTCCAGGAATCTGTTTCTTCAGGAAATGATTCTTACCCACATAGACAATGCTCCACTGACATAGATGAGAAACTTGGGACCCTTGAGGTAGATAAGAGCTGAACCTTACAAGGAAATGCATGAAAATCGAATAAGCACACATATTTGCTACACGTACATTGCAATTCTAATTGGATTTAAAGTTGACTTCACCTGGTATACTCCTCGCTCTTTTAGCTCTTGCATCCCTGATGTCGTCAGCCTCAAACTCGACCACAACCCCACCACACTGTGAGGCGTCTGCTCGCTTAGACATTTCCTAGTGTGGGATCATAGGTCAAAAAACTGTTGAACTTGTCGCACTCTTGTCCCCATTGTTAATAGTACAGTGTTTCATTACTGTACGTCACAGCATCACTTAGATGCTTTGAAAGACATCAAGGTTACATTGTTGTTGATGACTACAAGAATGTTTAGACCCATTACTGATTATCATAGCCTACAATTTTATAGACAGCACCAAAAATCAACATGTTGCGATGTTGTATGCACTAATTAAATACAGAATTTATTTTACCTTATGCAACACAAGTTGGTACACCGTGTCCTTTTGAACTCAGCAAACCTGCTGTAACCTCTTCAGTGGGTTTACAACACTGTAATATTATTATAAAGTATTCCACATCTAATGTACTTTACACCAGTCACTTCAAATTAGTTTTTTCTCAGAGGCATAAATAAAAACTGCCATTGGTCAACAAGTTAGATTGTGAATAAAATAAAATAAAGAAAAAGTGTGCCAAACTAACGTTTCGCAATAGCATTAGCGTGACACCTTGTATAGCTCTATAAACCGAGTCTTAAACCGTCAATAATTCAAGCGTTCATAAGTCAATGCAGGGTCATCACCTTTGTTCGGATGTTCCACTCAATCCTTACTGTTGTTCCTCGATTATGTATCTTGTGCCATGTATCCTACATTGGGATGCTAGTCTTTCCTGAGAGCTGGAATTCAAGCTGTAGTTTTTTGAAAGGCTTAATAACATTGCAGTGTTCAAGTGCACCATTGTATGAAAGTGCCAGAAAAGCAGAACAGGCAGAGGGACAACAAAGGCAGCCAGCATATTCCAAAGCACGTGACACCGGGGGGACAATATCACTGTCCACCCACACCACAAAAAGGACAACTGTGTAACTCGTATGGCTCAAAATACACATGTGCGCATGATCAGTAAGCACATGCATGCACCCTCACACACGCACACAAGCACAGTCCTACAACATATGAGAGATACACCCACATGCACTGTTGACATGTGAAAAAGTTACATAAAGGACACATCATGCAACACTACATCACTCTTTCCACACTTGCAGGTAACAGAGGGTAGAGGCGATGATAATGTTAACCAAACATACAAACACAACATTGCTACAAATATCAGCTCATGTGGCATTTCCACTGAAAATCTTTGTGACATTTGTTTTTCTGAGAACGAATAAAGCGCTTATCACAACCCATTCAGAAAAGTTATCCATCATTCTCTCTTTCTTCCCATTCAAAACATCAACACAGGAAATTAACTGTTGTCTTCCTTTAATCAAATATTAACACAGACCTCATATTCAGTTCCAGCCTTTGGTATTCTTTTGTTAATATTTTTCTCAGAGATATTGTCCTGCGGTGATTTGATCTAGTAGGCAGTGTTCACATTTCCTTCACCAATATAAATGCACTTGTGTAAATAAAAAAAAAAGTTTTCCTTTAGCAAATATACTGAAATTACAGCAAATTAATGTGTTTTAATTTAGCAAATATACTGAAATTACAGCTCCTACTGCCAATATGTTATTCTAATGATAAAATCATGTTTACTGTATGTAATGTAATTAGAAGCTTGTAATACCATACTAATCAAAAGATAGAAAACACATGAAAGAAAGAATCAGTAAAAATCTTGTGTTTGCCTTTTGGTTTCCAAATGTAGAAGTTATTAAATGACAACATATGTCAAATGGTATGTAGCCTACCACTGGTAGTCCTGACCACCAATCAGATAAAGCAGCTAAACACTTCCCTTACAATTCTCCATGACATAATTCATTTGCATATGGATTTTGGTTGTGCCTGTCCATGATGTACTTCTTCAGGAAGCCCATTAATTTGTAGAGAGCCACAAGAGGAATGGGTACAACAGGAAGGACAGATAAGAGCACACAGATAACAAAAACCCATTCAGGATAGGGCTGAACATCAGCAAGGGGGAATTGCACCTGTAGGGGTAATGGATCAGAAAGTCAATGTCTTTTATTTCGTCATATTCTACGTAGTGATGATGAAGAGCTACTGTAAAATCTTTCTTACGTAATCTGGGTTCCAGGCGTTATATGTAGGTTGTTTTTCAGCCTCGACTACAACGTATGCCACAAAAACCACCAGAAGCATGAAGGGACTGATGAAGCGCCAAGTGGCCTGCCAGTAGATGTTTGGTCTCCGACCTGACATCCATTCAATGTCGTCATTAAACCTGTGGGCAAACCGAAACCCTTTGTGAAATCATTCAAATGTTTTTTATATTTCAAGTATAATGTTGACATGAATTAAAGTATTACTTGTTTATTCCATAGATGTATACCACACTAATGATCTCAAAGAATGCTATGATGAGCAGAGGCATGGATCCCACGTAGCTGTTGAAAATCTCCAGCCAGTAGTTTCCAGAGCCCAAAGTAAAGATTAGGGCCACAGTAAAGGAGGTGAGACATATTAACCCTATAAGCAAAAAAGAAAATACATTTTATTTCATGCCATGATGATTAATATGCTGGATTCACTAATGCAAGAACCTTTACAGCCTACCTGCACTAAAGTAATTTTACAGCCCATTCTCACCTTGAATACTTACGACAATATGTGTTTCACACGTGAATGCATAATTTCACATCGAAAGAACATTTACAAAGGGTTCCTATCAAAACTAATGTATTGAAAAGGCACATTTACTTTGAATCAACAGGTGGGCGTTTTACGTATGACGTGTGTGTGTGTCATAATTTATCCTTTATTAATCACTGTTATGTATAGAGAGTAAGAGTATGTTTTCCACCTAACCTTGTCAGTTTTTTTTTAATATTATAATACAATACAAACTATGCCATAATGCCATGATTGCAAACACTGTATCTGTTATCAGATCTTTTGGTTTACCTGTGAAAATTTCTTTAGGAATCCAGGGTGGAATCATGTGCAGGTCAAGCAGAGGAGTAAGGACCCCCTCTAGATTTCCAAACATAGAGGAGAGGCCCAGGCTGAAGAGCATGACAAAGAAGAGCACCGCCCACACCTGAGAGCCTGGCATTTTTATCACCGCCTCAGTGAACACAATGAAGGCCAGTCCAGTTCCAGAGGCGCTCTACAGGTAGGAAGTGAATGTGATGCATGATCTCATACACAGCCATCTCACAAAACGTCATGGAGAAAGCTGTTAAAAGCAAAACTTTTAATAACTTTTACAGTTTTTTACATTGTACTGTACCTGGTCCAGGAAAGTCTGCAGGTTGCATGTCTTTAGATTGAGGCTTTTGACCTCCGAGGGATCAGTTTTGTTGAGATACTTGAACCAGTCGTCATAGTTTTCAAGGGTTATGTTCTCATCCCCAATGTTGAATGAATTAGTCAATCTCAGTATGTTCCTAAAATCAACAAGTAAAAGTAAAAACGAACTGTTACAATGTTGAAAGAGTGTTTTGTATGAAACCACAAACAGACTTTGGTTTTTTATGTTTGACTAATATTAAAGTGGCGTCTATATAGTCACAGCAGTCGAAATGATTTGGGGTCTGACAGCTTGTAATTATATAATCATCAGTTGCACATCTAATAATAATACTGTATAATTATCAAGCTGAATATAATGTCCTAAAGCACACCATACTTACCTATATGGTACTTACCATTGTTTGCAGTCATTGTAGTTTTCATTTGCTTTAAATCCAAGAATGGCAAAAATAGGAATTGATGCATAAATTGACGTAAAACTGTTCACACATCCAACAATTAGGGCATCTCTCTCACAGTTATTCCTGCAAAGATAAAATACAGTTTTTATTTTATTTTTGGACATTACATTGTCTTTCATGAATGAAAAATGTGTTCAAAAGGTTCTTACTTTTGAGCATTGTAACTGGAAAAAGCAATAAGTCCCCCAAAGGCCAAAGACAAAGAGAAAAAGATCTGAGTAGCAGCATCCAACCAGACCTTAGGGTTTTTCAGGGTTTCCCACTGTAATGAAAATATAAATTGCTAGTTAGATATCACATTTTACTATTTAATTATTGTCATGACATTATTGCAATATGAAACTGAAGACAAACTTACATTTGGAGTGAAGAGATATATTAAGCCATCTGTGGCCCCAGCCAGAGTCAATGATCTGACCAAGAAGATGGTCAGAACAAGATACGGAAAGGTGGCTGTGACATAAATAGCCTGTTGAAAATGTTTTGATGCTGATTAAATATTTCATATTCACATCCGATAGAGTTAGCAGAATTAGAGTTTTTTTAACCATATGTATGCACTCCCATTTAATTGAAGTAAAATGAAAACGTTGTCAACTTGCAGGTGGTTTTGTAAGGGTGTTTTTAAGAGCCTCGCAAGGTTAGAGTGCTCTAAACACTTGAGTTACTGTCACTTGTCAAGATAATAAACATAAATCTTCCATCCATCACCTTTATCGCCTTTAATGCAGCCTCTACCAGGATGCATAATATATGTGAAAAAACATCCTGCGTACTGCTTTTGCTGAACTTATTGTCACTCTGCTGTTTTGGAGACAGCAGGTTTTTCTAGCTGTTACGGTTTGATTTATAAATGGCATGCATAGTGAATATCTGCCAAGTTAAGGCCAGATTTGTATTTGAGCAAATTGCCGGGATTTATAGTGGAATGCACTTCTCTCTTTCAGCCTTACATGACTAAGGATGATAAGGAAGCTGCATTTTGTTTCTAGTGCATAGTCCATTTCATATTCATGTCTTTTTAGCTCATGTAATCTGTGTGAGGAAAGCCAGTGTTACTCTCATGGTTCCAACATGTTGCCATGAAATGCTGGTATCTAGGCTAGAAGATATAACAAATGGATATGACAATACAAATATTTTTTTAGCATTTCATCAAACAGGTAAATTACCTTCCCAATAGTCTCAATTCCACGTATGAAGCAGATGTACACGAGGCACCAAGCAGATGCAAGACACAGCACTAGCCACCACTGTACGGATCCGCTGGTCTCAATGTTAGGTGTAATGTTCAGTGTTTCACGATACCAGAAATAGTTCACAGGTGAGCTCTTCTCACATTCACTTACCCAGCCTGTATCAAAGACATTATTCATCATGATTAATACATGGGACTGTCTGTCTTTTACTGGTTATTATTCAACATGTATTGTTAATTTATATTATCATGATGTAAGAAATTACCAGTCAGATTAAAATTTAATGGGCAGTCCCTCCAGGGAAGTGGATTTTGAAAGGAGTGGAAGAAGTACCAGAGGATCCAGGCCAAGATCATGTTGTAGAACAGACCAACTAGGAAGGATACTACCAAGGAAGCCACACCTGTGTGTACACATTGACATTATTCACCAAGAAATGTAGACTATGTATATTACGGATGGCAATGATGCAAGTTTTACACAACTTTATGTTTCGAAGTACATTCCCCTTTTTTTGGCATCTTTCTTTTCTGAGTAATGTCCATAGATATCAAACCTTCTCACCTAAACCTCCCAGATAAGGGGAGATTGAATTCCACACTCCAACACTTCCCATGCGGAGTCGTTGTCCGATGGCCAGTTCCATGTGCAGCAGAGGAAGTCCCTCAAACACCAAGGCAATGGCATAAGGAATCAGAAACGCCCCTTAATATAAAACAAATTTAAAAGTGATAGTAAAGGCCAAAGTTATTGTGACAACTGACAACAAAACCATAAACATGAGTTTCTCAGTAAGACTTCACCTTAATAAACACTGGTCTTGCCTTTATGGTTGAAGGTCATTCAGTTTCTGATTACTGAACATTTTATTATCAACAAGCAGAGCTTTATCACATTCACTCATATCCAGGAATAGATCTTAACACCAGACATGCAGTGTAACTGTTTTTTCCCTCATCATTTTACTAATCCATTTCATATTTTGGCCACCATTGTATGGAGTAGTGAAAACCTTTTGACCTATTTTTTTATTGGGTTGATTAAGTATCCATTTTGTATAGTAGTGAACTATCCAATAGGAATTGTATTAAGTAGATCAATCAGAGCTATGAAGAAGAAGAAACAAATCTGCTACAGTCACATAATCACTGAAGTATTATCTCTCTCTAATTCATTGGTGAGAGCCAATTATTATAATCCATCTGGTCAGACGGGTTTCTAGATTGACTTTCACTGGAAAAATTGAAATCATTCAAGTAATTTTTTGATCAAAGGCAAAGGACCGAAACCAAACAAAGAAGATAAATCACTGATGACATGTTGACAGTCACATAAACAGTTTTTTATGGATAAGTACTGTATATGTGGAAGTGATGCTTGACAAATTGACAGTGAAGTGAATTAAATCAAGTTCTTATTTTAATGATTTATTAAAATTAATCAAGATGATTAGCTACTTCGGAATGTCAAAAACAAGGTGTGACTATTGTGTTATCGTGCCACATCGCAGTACAACTGTTTGTCTGGAGTATGTTTCTATGTGCCTCTGTCTGGGGAAATTTAAGAAAATACAATTATCTTGGTGAAAAACAAATTATTTTCAAGAAATGTTTTTTGTTATTTTCATAACTTATGGGAAAAAAATGATTAAAGAAATAATTCAGTTTTTTAATAACAGCAACAGTTTTATGAAGAAAGCCTTTGGATTATTGACTGCAAAATATTTCTCGTCATGGAAATCAAATCAAAAAAAATATTTGCCAGACTGTCCAACTTTACTTTTTGTTTTAACATCTCAAAGCACACTGTAAATTAAATGCTCTTACCTCCGCCATAGATTTGACACAAATATGGAAATCTCCACACATTGCCAAGTCCCACAGCAAAACCGATGCAGGTTAGCAAATATTGAACTTTATTGTCCCATTTTGGTCTTTCAATGATCTCTTTAAGTCCATCAACCTGCGTCTGCTCAGCACTTTCAGCGTCTCTATCCATCACTTGTTTGTCCTTTCTGTTATTTCAGTATATTTTACACGGCAAATCTTTTTAAGTCTGACTTGTCCACTCTGTCTGAAGAGAAGGGGAGGACCTGGTGACTTGTTACCTGTTTGTATCAGAAGACAAGGAGTGACATTTGCTTTATCAGCCCCACTTTTCTTGTTAGCTCTTGAAGCTGTGGGAACAATGTGGTTTGTTTGTTTAATAATAAGCCCTTGTGTAGAGTAAAGTGGCATGATATGATTTGGGAACAGAAGTGATAACAGTTGATTGTAATACAACGCAGCATAAATAAGGAACCCAGAGAGTATAACTGATTGTACTCATGCCTTTTTAATGTATTATCTGATACAGTTTACATTACTGTTATTTGCACACAGTCTGGGTTATTTCAGTAAGAGGTAATTAACAAACTCAGACAGACCTCAATCACTCACATTAATTATTCTTAACTGGAAAACACAGAGTAGAGTCAAACAGCACACATAGTGGCAATCAGTTTTATTTTATTACAGACAAATGCCGAAGCTAAGGGATTTAAAATAACAATATGCAGCTGATTTAATCAATATTTAATTTATTTCTCAAATACGTCACAGTAGTGCCCCCAGCTGGACAGATGGGTGCACCTTCATTACATGACTTAAAGTCTGCTTCCTTCTGGGGTAGCACCTCCTCTCATTCTCAAATAGAATAATCAAGGAAAACAGGAAACAGACCAACCTTAAGGCAAATTGTTATGTAGCTGTGTCTTTTGAATTTTGCAGCTTTCCATATTGTCACCTGATTCACTGCTAAGAAGTGAATCAGCGCTGTCACAGGTGACTGAGGAAACAGGGAGCTCTGTTCAGAAAAGCTATGCCTTCTACTTTAAAATTGCGTTGATTAAACCATGATAGCAACCACTTAAATGTTCTTGAAAAAGAGAAAAATAGAACATTGGGGATTTTACCACAATATTAGGCTGTGGATTTTTTGCTCTCATTGTTCATTTGAATTTGGTCAGAGATATTATCGAGATGGGGCTTATCCCTCTTCTTTGACTTTAAGCATTTCCAGACACAAACTAAAGGCACAGCAAGACTGGGTATCCCTGCCAATATGAAGATGATCGCATAGATCCAGCCTGGATATGGCTTTTCTTCGAGTGTGGGGAATGTATTCTGCAAAGACAAAGAAAAAATGCTATATATTGAGTTTTCAGTGGCGAGTGTATGTTTTAGAAGATCAATAGCCGTAATTGATCATGAGATCATCAAGAGATCATCTCAACATAAAATCTTATTTACCGATTCAGGATTCCAGGCTTTGTAAACGATCTTTTCAGAAACTTTAGTGACGAAGTAAAAGACCAAGATGATAAACATTATGAGTGGGCTGATGACTCTCCATGACGCCTGCCAGAAGAAGTTGGGTTTGTGTCCAATCATGAACTTAATATCATCATTGAACCTATAGGAGGACAATGACACATATTTTATTGTCAAACAAGCTTCCCTTAATAAAGGTGGTGCAATAATAGTGTGGGTTGCTTGTGATACCATGCTATAATTGTGTTCCTCTCATCTCTTAATTGATGAAAGACATAAACAGTTACATAAAACAATCTATTTTAATATCACCTGTCTATCCCATATATGTACACCACTGAGATCATCTCGCAGAATGCAACAACTAGCAGAGGGATGGATCCTCCATAGGTGTCAAAGAGTGAAAGCCAATAGCTTCCTGAGCCTTGGATAAATATCAGACCCACCAGACAGCAGAGCATGCACGTTACACCTGATGGAGAGCAAAGAGTTGATACAATATACCAGAAATCCTAATTTATATAAAATGAGAGAATCCATGTGGGAGTTACCAGTGACAACCTCTTTTGGCCATGTCTTAGGGAAGACATTGAGGTCTTGCAGTGGTACTAGAACTCCCTCAATGTTACCAAACATAGAAGACAGGCCGAGACAGAAGAGCATTATGAAGAAAAGGACGGCCCACAACGGTGAGAGGGGCATCTTGGTGATAGCTTCAGTGAACACAATGAAGGCTAAACCAGTTCCTTCAACTCCCTATGCCCAAACACAGCACAGTGTTATAGCAAAGCATGGCAGGGATCGTGTAACAAAAATAAACGTTGGTTAAGTTTCCACTGAAAGGGAAGCTGTTGTCCTGGTGCATACATAATCTTACCTCACTGAGAAAAGTATTTAAGTTGCAGGACTTAAGATCTAGCTGTTGAAAAACCTCAGGGTGTGTTGCATTAAGACGCTGAACAACCTGATTGTAGTTGCTGTCAGTGATGTTGCCCTCAGGAAGCTCAAACACATTTAGTAATGCTAGGATGTTTCTGAAATGCAAAATGTGTTAGGTTAAAAAGGTTTTTACAGTCAATGTAACGCTGAAGAAAAAAAATATTGAGCTGGTTAAATGTATAATTTGACAAAAAAGGCATGATGTACCCAGAAAGACAGTTGTCAAATCTCTCTGTTGCTCTGAAACCGATTATGGTGTAAATGACAGTTGCCGCATAGACGGAGGTGATACCGTTGATGATAGAGATGATCACTGCATCCTGTTCACAGTTGTTACTAAAGACAAAAATGCATTTTTATTTAGATACTTTATTTAGGTACTTTAGAAGTACAGTGCAATTACCACAGGTTAAAACAAAATAACTTACTGCACTGAGTTATAGCTGGAGAAGGAAATAAGACCACCAAAAGCCAGAGAGAAGGAATAGAAAACTTGAGCACCTGCATCGAGCCATGTTGATGGCTTAGCCAGCTCTGTTAACTGAAAGAATAAGTAAGTACAAAATTATGGATAAACTTATTGCTATGCATGGTCTACGTGGTACCTCTAATGAGGCTACTATGGCTGAGGTCTATTCAGAGGACTTTGGTCAAATATGCCATAGATGGGGTAACTGGTAGAGCACCACAAACTGATTTTTTATTATATGTTATGTGAAAATGCTAAAAATATCTGTTACATTCCTTTAACTTAATATATAGATACTTAATTAATGTGTTCTGCAGACCAGTGTTATTGCTAAAATGAATTTAAAAAATGCAACTTACGTCTGGTGTGAAGAGAAACTTAACTCCATTCAAAGAGCCCTTCAGGGTCAACCCTCTGATCAGAAAAATTGTCAGCACCACGTAAGGAAGGGTCGAAGTCACATACACAGCCTTAGAAAAAATTAAGTATTCACACAATTACGGTTTAGCTGAATTAAAATCTTATCTTTGTTTTATTTTAGTAAGCAATGTGCTGTACCTTCCCAGTGGTCTCAATACCACGAATGATGCAGATATAGAGCACAGACCACGCACATATGTGACATAACAGTATCCACCACTGCAGACCACCGTCTTCTTCAATCGCTGGAGTTGTGTTCAGAGTCTCTCTGTACCAGAAATAATCCACAGGGGAGCTCCTCTCACACTCCGAGACAATGCCTGCAATAATACAATAACTGAGTGTGTCAGTAAGCCAAAATCAAGTTTCTATCATAATTCCCATACTGCAGAAGTACAGTACCAGTTGTAGTATTACCTGTTAAATTGGCATTCATGGGACATTGGCTCCAAGGCAGAGGCTCTTGAAATGAATTAAAGAAGTACCACAGAATCCAGGCCATAATGGTGTTGTAGTAGAGACTGATCGTCAGTGATACACACATAGATGCAATACCTGCCAATGAATGTTTTAAAAGGGGTTTTTTTAGGGCACGTTTGCACTAATTGTAGCAAACATTATGCAAAGAATGTTTCTCACCAATGCCAGTCAAATAGGGATGAATTGTAGCCCACACTCCCAAACTGCCTCTTCTTAAACGTTGACCAATAGCAAACTCAAGATGCAGAAGTGGGATTCCTTCAAGGACCAGCAGGATCAAAAATGGTATCATAAATGCTCCTGGAGAAAAAAAGGAACTGGTAATGGTGTCATGGTAACAATAAATCATTAATATAAATAAATCTTGACGTTAATCATTTATGATACATGGAATATATGCAGAGATAAAGTCTGACAATTGATGTAGTTGGGTTCATAATGCAATGTGTAATCCATTTTAGTGTTACAGGATACAATGATTTCCTGTGAGTCAAAGGGTATAAAATGTCTTATCTACACATATCAGTTACAGGCCATCTTTTTGAGTCGTCACTGCTTAATGTGATTTAAGATGCTTCTACTACTGTAACAGCTATAAGGAAATAGTCATTATTGGATCAGGGGTCTTGTGATATCCACTGGAGCGGTTGTTCATTTACTACTTAATTGGACAAGGGTATCAACTATTAGGTGGACTTTATCATCATACCCAGTGATCCAGAACTGCACTCCAAATCGATTCAGTTTATTTCAAAATGCTTAATAATTTGCCCCATAGGGACAATTGAGGCAAGCTAGTTTGCAAACAGAAAACCACATAAAAACAATGTAAAAATTCAAAATATGCTCATAAAAATCAAACCCAGTAGAAGCAAAGGAACAAATCTGCCCAAAACTACACATACATGTGCATTTATCAGTTTAGGTACAAAGTAAATGGCTTTCCATTTTATGTTGGCTTTTACACATCTTTTGACTTCAGGAATAAAACCAAACCACCTTCTATTTCTTTTACAAACAGGCAATCTAAAATTATTTTGATGGCAGTAGCAGGCAGACAAATACCTCCCTGATGTCTGTAAATTAAATGTTAATATAGAAGTATGGGAGTATACCTAATGCTCATATACTCTTCCAAAAAGTCTGGATTGGATATAATAAGGTATGAAATATTTTTGTTTCAATCAAACAGTGTTATTGAAAATACTCAAATATGGAATAAGTACAGTAAACCATGAAAGTATTACTTGCCTCCTCCATGACTCTGACACAAGTAGGGGAACCGCCAGACATTTCCAAGTCCCACACAAAACCCAACACAGGTCAACATGTACTGGGTCTTGTTGTCCCATTTTGGTCTGTCTCCAGCCTCATCCTTCTCCAGTTTGTCCAGCTGCTGATGGGACAGTATCCTGTCCTCCAGGCCTGGATTGGGGAGTTGTAACTTCATGATCTGTCGAACACTAGTATTGCAGTGATTCAATAGTGCACTGTGAAGTGCTGGGATGTAAATTGAGGCTCACTCCATGAGATCCTGCAATATGAACTGGACCTCTGTAATAGATTGACTAGGCTGTGGTGCAGCCTTTGAATCTTAGTAGGAACACACGTGACAGTTTACCAGTGTCTTATCTGCTGAAGAAGGGTCAATGCACAGGAAGCACTGGTTTACTGGAGAAAAACGATGTTTATAGGATTTATTGTAAAGTTAAAAATTGATTGAAACAGTATACAATGATATATTTAAGGACACATATAAATCCACAGACTTTTATAAAACTATCAACTGTTTATTCACTTTTAGAACTGTTAAAAATATATAAATAATGAAGACATGTTGAAGGTTCATTATTGACTTTGTAAATAGTAGAAATAAAAGTATAATTCAACCCTACCTCCACTATTGATATCTGTCTCCAACTGGAACAAACTCATATGCATCACACAACCCTGCCAAAATGATTGGCCTCCCCAACACCAACCTCTCAGACCTCAACAGCTAAACCGTGCACCACTCGTGTAATCGCATGCAGAGCTCACATCATTGCAGATGACCCCAGGCACCCTCTCAACCCATTCTTTACACTGCTTCCACATGGCCATAGATACTGCTCCGTGGCCTGGAAACAGGCATGCTACAGTATGGCAAGAGTTTTGTTCCAGCTCTGCCATAGTGGCATTCATCAGAATACATTGATAAATGAAAGGTGCTATGTGTAAAGGTATGTGTGTGGATGTGATGTCTCTCATGTTGTCATGTTGTGGTATACAATGTATTTATGTATCTATTTATGTGAGGCCTTTATACAAACATGTCCTTGTTAAAGGACAATGCATAATCTATCTATTTACTGTCAGTCATTCATTAACAGTTTATGATTTACAGGAAGAGTTAGGCAATCGTTTTGTCTTTGACTAATAGCCTACAATAAACCCTTAGAAATATCTGCTTTCAACTACATTATGGTGTGTAATAACAACTTATTAGTTGTTTATAGTTACTTTTTTATTTTAAATGGGGGGGCTATCTATCTATCTATCTATCTATCTATCTATCTATCTATCTATCTATCTATCTATCTATCTATCTATCTATCTATCTATCTATCTATCTATCTATCTATCTATCTATCTATCTATCTATCTATCTATCTATCTATCTATCTATCTGTCTGACGGCTCTGTCTACTATCTATCTAATGTTACGTACGGTAGTTTGTCAGGTTTTAACTGATTAGGCTACATCGCGCGCTGCCAACGTTGAGTCGCTGCCAGCTTCGGGGCAGCGTTTTTTGTGTGTGCTTCTCATATTCGCCACTGGAGGCCGCCATTACGCCTGTAATATGAGCTGAGTCGGCCGGATGGGGTCTGGCTGCTGTGTCCCCTGGCTGAGTTTATGCTTGAGGAGGGAGCCGCTTCCCATCGCTCTCACAGACCAGGCGCCAAGTGTAGCAGTCCCGTCCGCAGTCTGCCTCCGCACCTCTGACGCCCGCTGTACCCATGGATACTGCCGCCCCGCTCATTTCCATACCGCACTGACTAACCGTATCTCTCAACGAGGTACCCTGGATATTTACTTCTGGACTGTTGTGTTCACTGTCCTGTGTCCCCTGCGCTGCGTGACGCGAATGGAGAAGGTCCAAGGATAACAGAGGGTGCAGGATTTTGCTACTGCAGAAGACCTGCCGGTCGCTGCTCGCCTGTCTGTCAGAGGCTGTGGTGTCGCATCCAATATTTTCATTATCTAAATCGCCTTGCATGGATGCATCATGGCTACGTTTATATGCCGGGTACAGTTCTTAGATGATACTGATCCATTTAACAGCACCAATTTCCCCGAGCCCACCAGGCCACCTCTGTACACTTTCAGGGAAGATATTCCTCTGATAAATCAGATTGCTGGAGTCCACAGGCTGCTTAAAGCCCCGCATAAGGTAGGCTATGCAGTATACTTATTAATGTCTTGATTTTGTTTTTGTTCATGTCTCTTTAAATGAGCTTAGTGTAAAGTTAACACCCACACAATGCTCAATTAATAATTATCTTGGACATGTTGATGGGGTTACTACCAAACAAACCTAATGGACCATTATAGAGCTGGTGACTTGAAGCAGCTTGCTGTTATGGGATACTGATGGAGCATCAACATGTATTCAGGCATTGCAGGCACAGTGTCAGTAAGATATGCTTATATATAGACATTATGGAGTATTTAGTGGCTTTAGGTAATGTTGAAATGACGAAGACAGGAATCTGTTCATGTTTACCTCAACACTAATCCCATCACTTTGACCTGTTTCTCGTGTTGTCCGTTAGCTAGACTTAGGGAGATCTTTAAAAGAATTGTGTAAGAGAAAAGAAACGAAGGAAACAAGTAATGCAAATTTGATATACTCAATTTATCAGTAATGGTTGTTTGTTTACTATTAACCTTCCCTCAACTTTCAGTTGGGTGCTTCTTGTCTTAAACTGAAAAAAATGTTCAAAACATTTTTTTCATGGAAAAGGAGCCAACTTTGCATTTGTCTTTGCCAACCATGAATGGGCAGGCTTGAAGTCCATGTAGGAAAGCACTTCTGCTATTGTCACTTCACACAGCCCCAATTGGAGTTAGGGAGGGTCAAATGCCCAGTTGGTCAGTTGATGAGGGATGGAAGCTCCATAGGGTAATTCCCCACCCGGATTGTCCTAGATCTGTGGATTTAAATTTGCAACCATCTGATCTCAACACAACTTCTGAATCCACTTGTATCTAAACACAACACATGTTTCCATCATTTTGTTATGTGCTTACCTTTTTGGATGTCATTTCCTTAGTCAAAAGCAGAATGCATTTTGGTGTACCTCCACATTGTTGAGGTTGGTCAGCTGCTGCATCTCATCGGCCTTCATTCAGTCCTAACTGTTTGAAGAGGTGAAACGGTACACATTGCTAAAGTTGGCCTTCCAAACATCCAGAACTGCACAGCCAGTTTTGAGCAGCTCAAAATAACTGAATGCTCCACTTTGGTATGGTGTAAATTGCCTTGTTTAAGTTTCCTAAAGAAAGCCAGTGATAAATAATAATACTAAATAAATAAATAAATAATAAACCTGAAGCCCATTTTCTAGTTTATTTTTCTTTTAGAGGCATCTGAATGCTATATCTCTTGAGAAATGACTGTTTCTGCCTTCTGATTAGATTATGTGCATCCAAACACATTTTCTAAAGGCCTCATCTACCGACCTTCAAATTTAAACAAAGCAAAGGGGCCCATAGCATCTGAGGTTGAGTCTTTTATTGAGTATTCATCTTAGTCTGTCTGGGAAGTCGCGTAAATAGAAAGTTAATTAGGGTCTTCCTTCATTCTGTCAGATCAATGGTACTCCATCTTGTTTGAGTAGAGCTGGTAAGATAAGTCATGGAAGCCTCAGGATGCTGTGGATCACCACAAGCCTGGCTCTCATTCTGCAGCCCACTCAGTCTGACCAGCAGGATGGGATGGGAACGCTTTCCACTGTTTGAGAGAGGAGAGGGAAGCGGGCAGTATTAAAAACACAAACAAAGAGCTGATGTACTTTGCACAGTCGACTGGTCTCAGTTTAGCAGTAGGCCAGCTGGACCGCAAACTAGACAGAGAGGGAGTACCCGTGGTAGGCTCTGCAGCGCCTGGTTAGTGAGATTTGGTCATATGGGCATTTGTGGTAAGCAGTAACTTGAAGGAGCAGCCCTTGTGCTTTTCATAAAAAATAACAGGTGAATGACAAGACTGTCACCACAGCTCTCTGACTCACACCCTCAAAAGTTTGAAGAAGTGACTTTGGTGCGACCTTGTAAAAGCCTTTGGCAGCAAATCTGTTGTCTTTCAGCTCCGTCTCAATGTAGCAGGTCAATCTAGTATAAATAGCATGCTGCTAGCACATGGTGCCGAGGGAGTCAAAACAGCAAGCATATGCTGTCTCTGGGCTGTTCCTGTCAGTTTCAGTCTGCAGTCTCAAGAGGGGTGATCTGTACGTGTGTGTGCGGTTGTTGTTTATACGTGTGCGTTTGTTTGTGTGTGTTGTATTGGTTTTGTACATGAGGTGGCACTGTGGCTATGATGCTGTACAAAGTCAAACATCAATTACCAGTAACTGTTTGAGGTTCAAACATCAAAAGCCGTTATGACCAAGGATTATATTTTACAACAACAAGGATTCAAACTGTAAATGCTTGTTGTGTAGCAATGACAGCTTTGTCAGGACAGCAGACACACTGTCAGTGTTTCACCCTGTGGCCTTTTGGAAAATGCCATGCCACCATGCATTATAATGCAGTATGTAATGTATTGCAGTAGCACTGTTGAGTACTCTAAGAGTTATAATGGATATGTCACACTTGTAATCTGGTGTTTGTGATAAAGAAACCAATATTCATCCTTACCATGTATAGCTGTAGCATCTCATTTATAAACAAGCTTTTCTGTTGCTTCTGTAGATGGAAAGTATGACTAGTCATTACCTGACTCAGCCTTTTTATTCTACATGAATAATGCATTATCTGTGTCAGATGACAAATGGCTGTTCAGAATTAGCTGGAGTTACTCCAAATATGCTGGTAATGTCATTGTAAATCAATAGATCAATAGTCCTTCACATGCTTTCTTCTCTGTCAATGTTTTGTAGTTTGCGGCTTGATGGCCTTGAGGCCTGGCATCGGATTGCAAAGCAGTATTCAAGGGAGGGAAAATGTGGCTATGTCTTGGAGAATGGACTCTCACTTTACCAATTTCAATTTTTGGGCCGTTTTTTTCCCCTAAGAAATTACAGAGTCCCATAATGAGAAGTTATGTTAAATGCTGTAAAATACAGGTTCCTCCTTCATGCCTGTCAGAGCTCCTTTGAATTCTTTTACACATTGTTATGCAGAGTTGAGGTTTTGCTGGTCTCTGCATTTTTGGAGGGTTGTCTCAGCAGAGGGCTCCTTTCAGAAGAATGCAGCATCCGTGGACAGACTCATCCTTGCATGCTTGACAGAAAGTAAGATTACTGTTGTGGTTTCTCTTTCATGCATCGAGTGTGTTTTAATGAGTTATAAATCACTTGCCTTTGGAGAAAGACCACAAATACCATCCTCACCTTTATCAAACAAACTAAGCTTTTAGAGTGGCTTACTGTAATTCCTCTCGTTTGATTTAGAGTACGGTGTAGTTTACAGACAAAGATGTGTAAGGTTGGCTAACACCGGGTTAGCATTTGCACAGAACTGTAAAACTATGTAAAATACAATGTTAGGCTATTGAGTTTCAAATGTGCAACTTCCACACAATATATGTTATCTCATTCCAAAGACATTTGGAGTGAGATAGCAGTTTTAAATTGGAAATTGCATGGTGTTTTATTTTTAGCTCTTTCTGCTTTAACTGCCTCCCTGGTCAGTGGACCACAGTATGGTGGTTGAAGGGAGAGGCCAGACCTCAGTGTGAGAGCAGAGCACTTGTGGTAACTTTTCTGGACTTGGCCATCACAAGCCACCGTGGGTTCAAGTCCTGGGCGGGGGAAAGCTAAGGAAGTCACTGCTACTGATAATCTGGTAGTACTGTTCCTGGATTAAGGGCCATTTATGTGCATCAACCTGGCGCGGTTATACATGGCAACACTTGTTGTCAGTAATCCAGGTCGATTATATAATGAAATCCTAAAGTGGCACCAGTTGGAGGATGGATATGTGAATACATGGATGAGTAGAAGGATGTACAGATGGGGACTGATTAATGGCAGACTTACATAGTTCACTTTGGCTTTTCCGCTTTTGGTCTGCGAGTCAAAACCCTGTGTGGCGAAATTGCATTTCTTGGTTCCACAGCTAATTACTGGCTACGGCTGCAAATTCAGCCCAATGTTTTGTCTATTTCAGGTTGTGATACAGAGCATAAAACTGAAAGAGAACCAACATTTGTTTGCCCTTTTATCCAATCCACAAGTACCAAAAGTATAATTTAAATAACTGGTACATGTAAAAAGAGTAAAAAGAAAATACTGTAATAATAAATCTGATTGATGTGACAGTATGTGTACCCAATTCACAAAAGCTGTTACACTTGCAAAATATTTGATCTTTTTCTCAGTATTATAAGTGATATTTTTTCAGCTTGCAGCATTTTATTTTAAAGAAACAGAAGAAGAAGTGATAGTTAGAATTAGCAGTGATCGAGAACACCTTGAAGAGAAACTAAAGAATAGTGACTAGAAATCTCAGACTTCTTAAAATGAAAATGGTTCCAGGTGGTTACATGGCAAGAAATCACTGGCAGGTGCAGTACACCAAATATGTGACACAAGCAAGTGAAAAATGAATGAATGAATAAACTAAACTAATTAATCCCTGAATACAAACAAGTTTTCCTTTGTGTGGTTCAGTGTCAAACACATTATTTAGTCCCCAGCCACTGGTCAGCCAATATGATTTAGTGTGTCTTCTCCTTCATGCTACATTTTTAATATTACTGTCACACATTATTTATAAGGCATGTCAGTCCATAGGAATAAAAATAGTGGGCCTAATTTTGGCCCTTATGCCTGGATTTCCTGTCCATCCAGAATCTGTCCTGTAATCTGGAGAAGCACTTGCTTCCGTCCTCTGCCTCTGTACAGTATAGCTTTGTTTTTTTGCCTACCTGTCTCCCTTTCTCTCTTACGTATTAACTAAGGCTTAATCACTTGCCTTAGGTAGAATTAGGATCTACTGAGCAACTAAAGTTTTCTGTGTATGTTTACTGCATCAGCATTGTGCTGCAAACAAGACAGCTCAGAGTCAAAGAGAGGGAGAGAGAGAGTTGGAGGGTGAGTGAGAGTTATCCTAACCAACCACATGTTTTGTTTCACTTCTCAAATATGACACAGTCCTTGAGTGCTGCAGTGCAGTAATATGAACAGAGTGGCTGAACAGATCAAAGCCATCAGACCCATAATGTCTTTCCCAGCCTTTCTCCTTCATGTTTAATTAAGTTACTGTCATATGTGGGAGGAAATTGAATGGCATCAGACCTTGCAATAACCAGTCTGATTTAAAAAGCACATGGTTTTACATGTTACATATACAGTATGTTTACCTGTGTTGCTCTTCTTGTAAGAGAAAAGAATCTCGCAGGCTGCTTATTTGGAATGTGTAAATAGTCATTTGTATCATAGCCTTTGCCAGCTTACAAAGCCCTCAATGTGGGCTGACAAGAGAAGACAAATATACTGAGTTCAGTATATTTATGGACTGTACAGTATACGGTTGTTTTAGATACCCTGGCTGTTGATGGAGCAGAGCAGTGCCACTCTTTTCGCTTAAGTCATGTGTTTGCCCTCCAGTAATGGTATTTGTTTTCCCGTCCTCTGCTTCACCGCTGGAGCCGCTGTCCCGTGGAGCTGTCAGACTTTGAATATAAATAGGTTAATATCTCCAATTTGGAGGTCAACCAGACAAGTGAACAGACACAGCCTCATTCCTCATCTCCTTGACCACAGTCAGCTGTTGACAACTATTCAAGACCAGACAAATCATACCTCCTCTGCAAAATCATCTTGTGTGATGATAGTTTATCACTTATCAGACAGGGAGAGCCAACAGATAAGAGGCACCAGACTCTGCCAAATCTGTAGGACTTCTCTCCAACCTTGCCATACTTGTCATTGTAGAGCGCAGACAGGAGCTGATAAAATAACTTTCTATGATCCACTGCCGACTAGACATAAACCTCATACACTATGCATTTGCCCATTGACCTATTAAAAAGAACAACGTTATGTTTTGTATAATACCACCATAACTAACATGAGCATGTCTTGTTGTTGCAACTGCTGTTGTGATTTAAAGAATAAAAGTCTTACTACATCGTGATTAATATGCATGTGGTTATGAACTTATATTTTGCTTGAAACGTAGACATTTAACACAGTCATCCTTCTGCAAACCAACCTCTCCAGAGCTCTATGCCATTTAAAAAAACAAAACATTAAACTTCTGTAGATAGATTTTTTTCCCTCACAGCTTTGGAAAGGTTGACTGTGCCTAATTTTGATACCATACATGGTCATGGTTTTAACAAGGTACTGAGTCTCCAATTGTGTTAACTTGTTTAGCTGTAATAATGTGTGGGTTCTGAGCAGTGTCAGAAATGAAGGGGGGCAAAGGGCAAAAATGCTCCAGTAAACCTCAGAATGCCCCTAGAAGATGTGATTAAGGGGCAAAAATTGCCCCCAAGATTTTGAATTCAGTCTCTAAAGTCTCTAGAGTTAGCAAAGTGGTAATTATTGTATGCATTTTGATCTGGGTTCATTTCACATAAAAAACAGCAACTTTATGCACTAATTACTATTTTTTTAAAGTGCCCCCAACATTTTATAAATGCCCTGACTTTTTAAACAGTTGCCCTCCAAATGTTTTTTTCCTACACTGGTTCTGAGAAGGATTTGGAACCGTATTTGGTACAGCAGGCCGTTGGTGCCCAGCCTCAACTGACAATAAACTCCTAAATCTACTACTTACTTAATGTTTAGCATTCTTTACATGTGTAAAGTGTATATGGCGTGACCTTTAGAGGGTTGAAGACAAATCAAGGTTTAACTGTGTCTTCTTCCTGTCCAGCCTGATGACTGTGCCCTTCAGCTGTCCCACAATGGCAGCTATCTGGACCTGGAGTCGACCCTGGCAGAGCAGAGGGATGAACTGGAGGGATTTCAGGAGGAAGGAGGGTAAGATAACGGTAACCTCTGTCTCTCCCTTAGCTTTTCCTTCACTAGCACCAAACTTCAAAAGCAAAAAATTGCATGTACACAACGTGCCGAAATGAAAAACATTCTCTATCACTGCACTAAAGTTGGTCATATATTCTTTGCACTTCCAAAGATTTAGATTGAAAACACGTTTACTTGCCAGGCTCTGATTTTCCAGGAATAGATTGTTCATGCTCTTGTGGTCCATTTAGCTATTATTTACCAGACAAAAAAATTATTATTGTTATTATATGCTTTATTCAAGAGTAACAGACTTGAAGTTTTGATTACAACAATCCGTCTTTTTTTTTTTTAAACAAATATTTTTTCTGCCTCAACAGTCAGACATAATCAGTACAAGTGATTACTGTTTTTCGAGATAGACACAAAAAAATGTAGCCGAGATAAGAGGGAAAAGATGATTATTTAATTCCTTGGCTATGGGGATACGTGTTCTTATTCTGCTTGTTATATTCCTTTGCCTAATTTGATTCTATTACAGTGATTTGAATCATAATGATACCTATTTTGTTCCAGGATGAATTCAAATAATCCCTTTTCCGGGCCTCAGCTGATTGAGCTCTCCTCTGCTCAAAAGCTGCTCTCAGGAGGTACTTGGGTCTGTCGAAGAGCAGGCAGGCTTTACCTCACCTGAGGGACTCTCAGTTTCAGAAGTCTTTCAGCACTTTGACATTCTAGAGGAAAAATAAGTTTAATATCAGTATTATTAGCTAGCTGCACTAATTCCTCTGTGAATCAGTCACCAAGTATCTCAACAATCTCATTGGCTCAGGAAACATAATTTATAAATTATAATATTTGTTCTATTGAAAGATCTAAGAAAAAAAATCATATCTTTATGCATGTGTGATGCTGATCTTGGCCTTTGATATATTTTATCAGCTTTGTCGTGGCGTTAGTGCCCTTTTTTAAGAGACTAAATGTGTCAAAGTTTCCATGGCATTCATCCATTCATGTCCCTTAAAATACCTGGCCTCTCTGGCCCAGTGGCAGCAGTGATGTCATCTAAACCAATTATGAGGTGTAGACGAGTCTCATGAGTAATCACCCTCATCTGTATTGAATGTTACCTCACTGCTCTCATTAGAAGTTGCTAAAATACAATTGTACAACCACCAACACACAACTCTCAGCTTCTAATTTAGCTGCATTGTTTCCCTGTAATATGGAGTTAAATGTGGCTTTGTTTCAACATAACTCTTAGACCTGGATGAAGAAGAGAAAGGTTTAAAATTGTGTTTCATTTCTGTTTCATACACGTTCTTTGGCGTGTTACTTTATTGACTCCATATGTTTTTTCATGTACTGTGGAGTATGTTGATATATCATTCATGTGCCGCCCATTTTTAGATGATCACAAACCAAAGGTTGGCATGAGAGCTCCTGGTCGACTGAACCACAAACATGTATGGGTTTATTTGTCTAACTTGGAATTCATAAGCTGCTCTCTGGGTTGGTGTTTCTATTGGACGTTGAGAGTCCCGTTCTTTCCCAGTTCCATCTGAAATTGTTAGGAGCTTATGGGAGGCTATTGAGAGCTGTGAGGTTAAAGTGGTCCGCTTCTTCTCTCGTAGAAGACCGAGCCTGCCAGGGCCAGGGTCTTGCCAGCTGGCACAGGCTGGTATGGATGTGTGTCATTAAACCCACACAGTGTTGTCTGAGGAGGCTGGGGTGAAGGTGGTTAGCCAATTACTGTATTTTGTAAAAAATAAGGCAGTTCTGCCCGCTGGCTTTTTATGGTGCTGATGTGCCCAGGATTACATCCCCCACTGCTGCAGTGTTGTTGATTTGATGATTATTGAGCTAATAAATGGTCTGATGAGCCATTTCACCTTTACTTGTTTCCATTTCATTTCTGTTTTCACCCTCCTATTACTGCAGATCTGTCAACAGCAGTCTCCAACTCCAAAACATTTAACCTTCAGAAAAATTTTTTCAAGTTGATGTCAAAACAACATAGTTGCATTAACTCCAGTTAACAAACAAAATGGTGCTTTAATGTTTGTTTGTTTTTTGCTTTAAGCCTAGCAACCCACCTTTGGAAAGAGAATAGTACATACTGCCTGAGTTCCTTAACTTTCCTGATCATTGGCCATTAAATCCATCTGTAATTGATATTACTGACAGGTTACATTCCTGAGGCGCCTGTGTCATACCTAGTGTCTTTACAAACAGATTAAAGTATGATCCTCTGACAGAGCGCTGCAATGCCAGGAGATATCCATGTCACGGGAGCTTAAGGGCCATAATCACTTCCACACCGTGTTTGAAGCTCAGCTATAGGCGATTGTGACTCATAAATCCCCTGTCGCATCTCTGATGCAGTCTCACTCAGTTATAAACTGACCATATAGCCCAGACATGTGCTCAGACAGATCTGCACAGTTTAAGGTAGTCAGTGTGTAATTTACTTTTCTAGCTGTAATGGATTGATTGACCCCATACACACAATTTCCTGTATTTGTAGTCCTGAGCCAAGATGGAGTAGGATATGGGACGAAGTTAGGATCAGATGGCCTGACATGTGTTTACAGACATTTATAGCCCTTGAATATTTTTGTGGATTACATGGATTGAAGAGTGAGATCCTGTTGTAGCGTTTCAGGGGAGCGTTCTAGGGGTCTGATGTTGTAGGAAAAATGTTGCATTGAACTCGTGTTGAGTTATGTGCTGGGCTTGACATTGTTTTTGCTCAAATATGTAACCTTAAATGGCAGATGATTAATAAAGTTGTAAGTCCTCAATGACATATTCTCTAGCTTGTCTTAAGAAGATGACATGAAGTGTTGTTATTGATGGCATAATTGACTCAGCGTGTGAAATGTGTAGCTGACGTACAGCACATAAGAAGACACGTTTTAGCATTTCACTGCCCTGGTTCATATAAAGCACATCTGAAAGCCAACAGTTTTGTGCTAAATATGCCTTTCTTGGTTTCATTGAGTGTTCTTCATGCGTTCGACAACCAGCTAGAAGTCGAGCATATTAAAATCCAAATGTTCCTGCCTCAACTATTCAGAGTTTCTGATCATCTCCTCTCATCTCTCTTAGGACAGCTCCACTTTCAGTATTTTCATTTTTTTCTGACCCACTTGGACATTGTTTACTAGACGCTCACAGTACACAAGATTTTAGTTTGAGGAGAAAAAAAAGCACACATGAAAAAAAACAGAGGAATTGTCAAACACACAGTACAGCTTAAACTTCAAGGAGCGAAATAAAACACCAGTTGCCCCTTCTGCATTTGCAGAGCAGTTAACAGGTATTATTAACAGAATAGAACAGCTTGGTGATTGTTCAGAGTGTATGTGGTTGTGTGTCTTGAGTGTGTGAGACTTGGTCAATGGTTAGTAAAGCAGCCTCCTCTGATGGAAATGAGCCCTGTCTCTCTGCCTGATTCTTTAGCCTCCTTAACCCCCATGGCTCACTCAGACTCTGCGGGTCCCTCTGTAGACACTGATGCAGGAGTCTCTCAAGCAGGGGTGTTCACCAAGAAAGTGCTGAGTCAGCAGGCCTCCGTGGGGCCTTCTTGTCTGGCATTAATTGGTCTTCGAGGAGAAGAACTGGCTTTACTGTATTCCAAGTATGTGTGTACACCTTCTGTGGGTACACATTTTGTGTTGTTTTATAAACAGTGCCAGTAATGCTCCCTTAGATAAAGCCAGAGAGAATGGACTGGCAGGTATCCACTGGTCCAGTTGCTGCTGCTATGGATATTAGGACTAAGACAGAGCTTTATGAGGGTGCTGTACAACCGAGCAGGGACAGGAGAATGGGTACAAATAGAGAAGAAAATAATGTGGGTTATAGAATTGGCAGATAAAGTTGTTGCATTCTCACAGCTGCATTCCTGTTTGCAACATTTGATAGGCAAACTGAGAATGATGAATAACACATGTATGCTTTTAAGTAAAAAGACCAATTGCTTTGGGTAATGGTCAAGTTTATTCTTTTCATGAGATTATTAAGAATAGTCATGGTTATTCAAATTGTAGCAACAAAGGTATTTCAGAAGCATGATGTCGCACATGATGAATCAGATTTAATAGGAGCTTGGCTTAAGTTGATTATACAGTACCACCACTGGAAGAAACCAGAACATTCTGGCACAGAGGAATGAACATAAGACCAAAAGAGGACTAGGGAATCCAGTAGGTATTATATCCCAACATGTAGCCAATTTGTTATCTGGCTCTTTATAGTTATCATTATTTCTGTAACTTTGGGCTCCACCCTTTACAGGCCTGCAGCACTGTCTATGGGAGTGCCTAAATTTCATGTTTAATTGGTTAGGGGTTCTGAAAACCTCACTTATATATTCCATGCACAT
Source organism: Sander lucioperca (assembly GCF_008315115.2). Taxonomy (NCBI): domain Eukaryota; kingdom Metazoa; phylum Chordata; class Actinopteri; order Perciformes; family Percidae; genus Sander; species Sander lucioperca. The sequence continues at coordinate 28,570,663 of NC_050182.1, forward strand.
TTGTTTAATTTGATAATGAGCATGTTGGCCTATGTAGCCTCAGGTCTTGGTTAAGCACAGGGATACTGTTGCAGCCAAGCAGAGACAAAGCAGACTTTCGTGACAAAATGGCTCTGGTTACCCATTTGCCTCAACAGCATCACAGAGGATTAAGTTCCTGTTTGCCGTCTCATCTCACCAGCAAAGGTCCATGTTGACAGATGTTGCTCCTGTGTCACCTCCGCTTGTTGCTGGATATTATATTTGCTAAATAGATAGCATATACAGATTTCCCCTGCTATGTAATCTGCTGGTGTGCATGTCAGTACAGTCTCCCACTGACTGGTCGGGGCAGGAAAGATGTCTGTCTGGAGCAGTTGTGCAGTTATGCTGCTTGCTTATGGTGAGGCAGCAGTATGATCTGCCTTCTGTGCTGATAGGCTTTTCCCTCTGTGTCAGACCCACGGCTGCCTGATTGTCACTAAGAGTAACAATCTGTTGCTGGCACTGAGCCAGCCTGAACAATCACACAGCCTTTGTGCATGCAGGATAAAAGCCTATTTGTCAGAGAGACGAATTAGAAGGGGGGTTGTCGCGCAACTCTACCTGCTATGCTCTTGTCCACAGTTGTGTCTACTGGGTTTGTTTGAGGCTTCTTTAGCTAGTAGGGAGGTTATAGGCACACTATGTGATACAAAATGTAAACAAAAGGGTGACCCCAACCACCAGAATTCAAAACATGGGAGTGAAATCCTCTTGATTGAAGTCCTTTTTCTGTCAAATCAATTGAGACAACACTACAACTAGATCTGTGTCATTATCTTCTTCTTATGTTGTTATAGGTTTGTTCACATTTGGGATGCAAACAGGCAGACATGTTTAATTATGACACCTAAAGTACAAGGCTGATCATATTCTGTATTTTTTCTTATCTTCAACAATCCCACGGTCAAGTATTGAATGTGCAGGGTAAGCCTGATATATGTTATTTCTGTCATTATTGTCCAAAAACTAAAAAAATAAAAATAAATGACTCGGTCCTTTATTACAATGGATTTGAGCAGTGTAGTTTATTTTGAGTCAATCCCACATAGACTGTCGCTGCAAATATTATAATCCACGGCTGAAAACAGTCACCAGAAATTCACTGTTTAATCCTGTCAGAGTAACACTGGTTAAAACCACATTGCCCAACTGTTTAAGCAAATGTGTGAGCTTTTTTTTAAATAAATTATATTTGTGACTCATTTTTAAAGATTTGCATCTTCAGTAGTATCGATTGAGCTTGAGGCTGGCTGCCACAGACAGGGAAGTAGGAAAATGTTGAGAGATGGACTAACGCATTTTTGGTTTTGGTCTTTTCATGGGATTTGTCTCCACTAAGATAAACTAATGGCAGCCTTATCCTTTAAAAAGGCAAATTGTATATCAAACTTTGTAAAGAAATTAGAGTGTGGACTTCTAAGTTGCCAAATGATCCTACAAACTACTCTGCTCTCACATTCACTTTCACAATTGAATAGAATTGGGGTGCATTGTTGTCAACAGGATGGTGATAGGGTCTTGGCATTTCTCCATTAACACTGGGAGGAGGAGTTGACCTCTTAGCTGCTCCCATCCTTCATCTTCACCTATGGAGACCTTTCCCCTGTTCTGTTCCGTGACCTGTTCCCTGTTGTGTTCAATCTGCAAATATAGAACGGTTTGAATAGGACTGAACGGTATAATTTGTCATCATTTTGCGCCTTTGCACAGTAGCTATTCAGATATATATTCTTGTCAGCACTTGCCTGCCTCTGGCATTTTGATGGCTGCCCCAGATTCAGAGAGACATTCGGCTTCTATATCTTGATACAGTTGCATGTGTACCCCCCCCACACACACACACACACACACACACACACACACACACACAGAAACACACACACACACACACACACACACACACACACACACACACACACACACACACACATCCCCGCACATTTAAATAATCATACATGGCTTAATGTCCAGTAACATTTCTCTTTCTCTCCATTTGTCTTTTTTCTTATCAGAAGAGGCAAGAAACACAGCGTTATTCTTCGAACACAGCTGTCCGTCAGAGTTCATGCCTGCATTGGTGAGTAATTAACTGTAATCCAAACTGTACATTTGTCACATCTCACTTTATGATTGCCAATTTGTCTGTCTCAGTCTATATCACCAGTGAGGTATGAGCTTTTTTTTTTATAGTTTTATTTTAATTACCTCTATTACCAGTAGATTACTTTATTGAGGTCCTTGTTTAACTTGCACAGTGGCAGTTTGGGAAATAGCCTAGAATCTTATTTTGAGCGAGAATTAACAGCATTTCAATAACACTGGCATGGAGCACAGCCTGAAAATATTTAATGTTTTTGGACTTACTGTGTTCTGTCACTTTGTTTTATCCGACCTCCTGGTGTCTTTTTAGTAATGTGAGGGAACCAGCACACGAGCTGAGTGAAAACATATGCAAACATGCATGCGTGTGAACACAGACACACACACACACAACGTGCTTATCAGAGATTGGGTTTTTATTAAACTAAGGATGCTAACTGCCTAAGCATTTACTAACTACAATGTACAGTACTCTATCAAATGTTGGCTGAAGTTCCCTTTCCCACATCTTTCTGACATGCAGCCTAACTGATAAATATGTGATAATTGTTTTGCCACTTTGTTTAATGTATGTATAATTTAAGAACTTAATACACAAGCCCTTGTAAAGTTATTTTCCAGTGACTTGTAGGGTTTGTTAGAAAAGAACGCTATGGTTGTCAGTAGCAGAATGTGGAGGAGCACACATTCTTACACAAACACACACAGTGCCTCCTCCACAGGCTTCAAGTGTAAAAATAACCCAATGCCTGGAAAAGCTATTAGGCTGTAAATTGTCAGATTTTAAAATTGGCTGTATCTCACTATTGCAGTAGAAGTAAACCAAAGGACCAGACATTTCTCATTTGAATGAAGTCACTATGATCTGAAAACTATCTCTGATAGTCGTCTCTGATTATTTATTCAACCTGCTGATGCGTGACGTGCAATGGAAAGGTTTAGAAACTCCAGCTGATCTTTTACTGAGATCGTTCTGTCATGTTGGATAGCTCATTAAACTATTGGTGAGACATACAAGAGAAATGAGAAAGACAGCTTTAGCTTGTTCTTGATCAGGTCTAGTTTGCACATGTTGATTACAAAGAGGATTTCTCTTTGATGTTCTTGACACTATAATTATGTAACTGATATCATATATTTAATATGCTGTCTTTTCAAACTTTGATAATTGTGGAGCGATGCTCCCTGGTTTTATAACAATGGATACCTAAAAGACATTTCCAGTCTTTTCCTGATTTACAGGTAACGTGCTGAACATGGCTGAACCTTTTAGACACTACTCTGAACTGGCTTCACCTTATTCTCTCCTCCTGCTGGTGCTTGGCTTAGCTTAGCGGAGCCTGGGGAGTGGCAGACAGACGTGCTGCTTTTCTCTAAGTGGATGATGACCCTCTTTCTCTCTAAGTTGACAGCCACCTGTTGCCCTCCTCTAGTCTCCCTCAGTGACTGCCCACGTGGCTAGCTGATTTATTTCCTCTAGGCGAGGTGGTCACTGTTACTGTTAACTTGTCCAGACATTTGATCCTAATTTTATCTGACTAGAGGGCTTACCTCGCAGCCCCTGAGTGCAGAATTACTGGGTGATTTTCCCACTCCACACAGGAGATAATTCGTTAGTCTTCCAAAGACAAATGGCATAGTATTCTTTACACTGTGCACTTGCTCTGTATTAAGGGATTGAGCATTCCCCTGCTGTCAGTTTATAAAGGCCAAAATGGCCCCCAAAGAGAAGCCCCCTCATTGTCAGTGATTATTTTTTGTTGGCCATACTCTTTTGCCTTTCAATAATAAAATAGGTTATGCAATGAAAAAAAAGCAGTTACAATTAATCGCCTTTGGAGAATAGCCAGCACAAAATGTACATAGGCATCAGAGTGGCTTTAACACAGTGATTTTCAAAATCTCTGGAAATCCTTTAGAAATGCTCCTTTTGTTTTAGTCTGACGAGCTTGAACTAATAGCACCACTCTTGTGTTACAGTAGCTTTAGGTCAAAGGATACTTGTATCAAACATCACCAGTGCTGTTTGGATGTGATTTGTTTAGTGTCACATTTTGAATGTAACCTCACTTACAGTAAAATAGATTACTAAATTAGCACACCCACGTTGTCAAGATATTTTGTTTATCCACCCCTTCATTAACATGAGTGATGGGTTGGTTACAATCATGTGTAATCTGTGTCATGTTCAACTATTATGTGGAAAACCCATAGCATGTATTTTAAGTTTTAATTAAGAACTTTGTTTATGTTGCTTTTTTGAGTTTCTCCAAATGTACACATCACAGGGATAGCTTTCAATCTTTGTGTATGTGTGTGTATGTTGCATTGCATGTGTCATAAACCACAGCAAGACCTAATCCAGGCTTCCCTAATCATAGTCATTAGCTGCCACATACATATGGTTCTGCGTGGACCAGGCGTAAATCTAAGCATCAGAGTCAGTAAAGGAAGGAAAGTGCTCACCCGAAGAGCTAATGGTTTATTAAACTGCTTTTTACGATCTACCTCTGGCACAGTGATTTGTTTTAGTCACACAGTGAAGCAGTCCAGGCTCTTTGTACGAAACGTGCCCATCAGGCATCATACAAATATTTATCCCTGGGTGTTCTGCAGCGTGTAGATTCATGGTATGAAGCTCCTTGGATATTTGTCTGTATGTTAAACAGTACTTGTTATATGCATCAGTCCTTTCGTGGAGAAAAAACTTTGAATTTACTTTTGAATGGATGAGTTTTTGTTATAAGATGACCAGTAAGTGGTGATCTTTGTTTATATTTGTTTGACCAGCCTGGGATTTAGAAAATAAACTCAACTCATCCCTCTCTGCGTGTTAGCATTGGCCACAGCCTGTTTAAATTGCTGGGCTGTTATTGTTGTCGGTGAACTAGATGTGGTAGCGAGGGTTTGATTAAAGCAATCCGGTGCTTATTTTAGTGTTGTCTGCAAGTACAATAAAGTAGGTCCTCTTTTTATGTGCCATTTTGTTTTCTGAGGCTGCCCGAGTTGCCGTGATGTGATGGTATATGGAGAATATAAAGACAGGGAGAGAGACTATAGTATGGGCTGCTGGATGTTTAAATTGGGATACCAAGTTAAGAATTAACAAATGTCACATATGTTTTGTAATTATCAGCAGCTCTTGCAAAGAAAAGACTCTAAACAAGCTTTTCTTGAGTTCATAGAGATGTTCAGTCAGAAGCTGTTCCTCTGGCAATTAATGACATTTATGAATTGCTAGACTAACATTTGATGTGACAGATCTATCAACTACTACTCTGCAATCCAGAAAAATCGCGTTGATGTGCAGAAAATCATCTTGAACTCTGTCACAGTCAAACAAATTATTTTATATAGAGCCAGCTCTTCATCAATCACAGATTAGCGGGTGGTACAAACTTATTTTTTTTGTTTACAGCAAGTAGTTATTATTCACAAATGTGAAAATCATACATTTGAAAGCTGAAGTTAGTTGGTATTCCCATTTAAGAGCAGGTTCATCTGTCAACACACTGATCTCAGCTGAGAAGTGACAGCTGTAATAAGAGGTGACACATTCTTAGTGGATTATCTGCCTTGTCTTTTACAACCTCTTATAATCCGGGCTCAGCACATGATTCATTGTGACCGCTGTTGACTTGCGTTTCATTTTTGCGCTATCATTTTGTCAAATTGGTAGTTTTGATCTTCAGGTTGACAACTGAAAACTCTGTGGTTGTTAAGATGGAAGACGATGAGCAGTAAATTCTCTACGATTATCCCTCTGCAAACCGTGTTGGAGGATGAGTTCCTGGCAGCTAACAACGTAGTTGCATGGAAATGTACACTGTTAAGTGTGGGCTTTTCAATGTTTGTTTATCTAATTAGTGTATAATTGTGTGTGTGTGTCTACTGTATGTGTGTGTGTGTGGGGGGGGGTGTCAGCACATTGACTTAAGACAATCACCTGCGGGTTATCGTGGTGCTCCCAACCACAGTGTTTGCTATTCCACACACTCTGCCAGATCTGTACTAAGCCATCTACAGTTTTGTGAATAGACAAAAAACAATTCCAGTAGTTAACCTGCCTATTAAAAAGAGGATCAGCTTGAAATACCTGCTATCATTTTGTAAAAAGCAAAGAGTTACTCAAGGTTATGGCTCATATCCAGTTCTCTGCATCAGGTAAAATTAATTCTGGGAAAATGTGAAAAATCTATTATTACATTTATTTGACATTTTTATCTGGTTATTAGTAACTACTATCTAGTATTATAGCTCTGTCACAATGCACCTTCGGATTAGTACAAATATTGAGGATCCTCGGTACAGCACCACACTTTTGGGTCACAATAAAGCAATAATTCAAATATCTAGTTATGTTTTTATGACTGGAGAGTGCCAAGCAAGCGGGGAATAATTAAAAACATTCATATTACGTGGCACCCATGAGACAGATTAAATGGCCTCTTTGACTTCACATAACGAGACCCCAAAATGGGATCATGGACTTAGAGTCACCCTAGGAGGCCAACCTAAACAACACTGTGCCAAAGAGGAGAAATCTGAGGCAGCAAACATCTCTGGATGGAAGTGGAGTGCAGTGGGTCTTGCTTTTTTGTCTTGCACAGCTGATAGCCAAGCTAGATCAGTGGAAGGTAGCTTTCCCTCGCTCTGTTTTTATATACTCTCTGTTTGGCTGTGAGCCCAACAACCCCATGCAGAGAGATAACAATGTAGTTTAGGTTAATACTTTATTCATGGACAACCATAAAGGACTATGTTTCCCTTCATTTTTTCCCTGTGCCCTCTCAACTAAAATGTAACTTTTTCCATTTTTTGGTTGGATTAGAACTAATTGTTGGCTCTTTTTGCAGATTTGCTTCACATACTGTACAAGGTTGTAGACTCCTGTGACATTAATTCGTATAAGCACACTCATATGCTCACATCACATGCACACACTCCTGCAAAGGCATGCACATATTAAAAAGCCATCTGGTTCCAGTTGAAAGGCCCCTCAGCGCTGCTCTTCACCCGTCCAAAAGAGAAGAGAGTTGTCTACGTTTTCATCCAATAGGGGAGTATTTCTTTCTTGCTGTTTTAACAGGGTAGAGAGAGAAGTGTGAGCGTGCAGCCTGACTAGGGGACAAAACTAAGGATTCCTGTGGATAGGGGTCCTACTGTATGGCCTCATTATTGAGTTTCAGTGCGGTAAATAATGATAGTCTGTATTTTTTATTCTTCTCCATTCACTGCTGACAACTAGCCAAACTACTGTCAGAAAAAATGCAATGATTGGTTTAAAATTGGTTTTAATTGATTTTACAGTCAACTCGTAACAAAATATAGTTTTTCAAAGTGGCACATCATGGCATATGAGTTGGACCGTTAAGAGTGGATGCCATGTGAACTAGAGCACTCTGGGGTTTACCACTGCTGTGAGACTGGAGCAGTCCTTGAAGTGGACAGGTGTGTAACCTCAGTAGCCACAGACTTTAAACAGCTGCCTGTTCAATGAGGGACAATTTGGAAGGAATCTTTTGTTTGTTTTTGCTCAAACCAACATTTATTTGATGTCTGCAGAGAATTGTTTATGGTATATTTTCACAGGGGTCTATGTAAGAGCTGAGGTTTAAGGTGCCTCTGCACAGCCAGTGTTTGCCCTCTCTCTGTATCCTTAATGGAGGGAGAACGAAGAGGAGCAGACTGAGAAAACATGAAGATGTTTTCATTTATCTCCTTGGTTGTATGCAATATTGACAGATTTAAATGCCATTATGTTTAATAGTACTAGTTTAGGGCTGCAATTAACAATTATTTTCATTATCAATTAATCTAAAGATTGTTTTCCTGATAAATTGATTAATTGTTTGGTCTTTCAAAATTCAGTAAATAGTGAAACATTCAGGTACTCTTACATAAAACAAAGAAGAGCTAATCCTGACATGAATGTTTGCTGTTTTTAGAAGAAAAATTACATAAAAGGTTAAACGACCATCAAAACAGCCGGCAATTATTTTTATGCTCCAAAAATAATCGTTATGTTATGTTTGTTATCAAATAAGCGCTTTGTTGTCTAATTGTTTCAGCTCTAAACAAGATTTTATTTGATTTTGAGCAAACAAAAGATTTTAGATTTTTAGAACTTAGATTTAATTAATTTAGCTTGGTAGCCAATCACATTTCACCTGCTACTCTGGTAATTTTATTCTGTTTTGTATGCCTGTTACGCTCTGCTAAATGTGCCTCTATACAATATGTCTATATGCCACCACTGTCATCTATCTCTAATCTTTTAGCAGAGTTCAGTGCGTAATTCATCATTTTGTCATATTTGACTTTGGGGTTTGTGGTTATATTATATGGGCATTTGAGTGCCAGTATTGACAAGAAATAACCCTAACCTTTAACGCAGTACCCCACTGGCCTTCAGCCAAATCCTAGTATGCCATGGAATTCCATCTCACATCCTCCCTCACATGTCATGCAGGCTCCTTTTCTTTCCTTCCACTTTGATGTCTTTGTAAGGAAACGTCTCTTTCCCTCTCTGCATCTATCAGGAGAATATGAGAAATGCTTAGGAGAACCAAAACACTTCATTTTTTCTGTCGTTACAGTAACTGTCTGTCACTCATCCAATGTTCTATGAAACAGCGTTGTTATTTCTTCTCTCACTTTGGATCACGTAGTGTTGCTACAGCTGGCTAGCTTTGAATCATTTACCATTGCTGTTTTGCTTTGAGGGAGGATTTATTGGATTTTTTGTTACATTCATGCAGTGGGATCGATTTAGTCTTTAAGCTGACATCAGCTGGAAAAATAAAGATTGACATGACCTGCTTAGGGGAATGTGACAGTCATTTTTGCACAGCTTTGTTTTTGCACTGTGTAAATTGGACACTCGACTCTTGTACACATTCTTGAAACTGGTGGAGAGATTTTTTTCATATCATTGTTTTGGTGTGGAGAGTCTGTCACAATTGTGGTAGCTGCCATTTTTTTTTTTTTTTTTTACATCATTTTTTTTAAATTATTTTTATATTTTTGAACATACAGAACATACAAATACAAATACAACTGAACAAGAACAAAAACCCTCGCCCACCCTCTGCGGTCTTGAGGAAAATCCCCCCAAAAAACAGGAAAAAAAAAATCACACTCCTCCTCTACTTCTTGCGATGCTGAGGTCATTACATCTGATATTTGTGCTGCTGTGCTTTTCCATAGGTCTATAGTCGATGATTTGGCTTTGTTAATCCTTGCTGTAGAGCGCTCAAGCATAACTATGTCTAGAAAATACGCCAACCACTGTTTTATACAAAGCGAGTGAGGGGGGGGAGCCAGCGTTGAGCTATCATTTTCTTGGTTGCGGTTGAGCCGGCTAGCCAAACTTTCCTCTGTATCTCAAGCAAGTGTAACTTAGAGTCGTCATTAAGTAACAAAACAATCGGATCAGTAGGAATTCAAGCTCCTATCACATCAGATATTATTGATGTTCTGTTATTCCAGAACTCACACACCTGTTCACTCTCCCAGACCATGTGCAGGAAAGTTCCAGTTTGTTCAGGTTGACAGAACGTGCAATAGGGAGTGGGAATAACTTTAGAGACTTATCTCTTCTGAGGAGTCCAATATGTCCTATGACATATGTTAAAGTGGATCTGCTGGTGATTTGGGTTCTTGGAACAGTGGAAAATGTCCCAAACTATCTCCCAATTAATTGCGTTCCCTTCAGGGTTCAGTTCTCGCTCCCATTTCCTTGCTATTGGGAGTTCTCCTATGGATGCTTGCATCAGTTTGGCATAGATCTTGGACGCTAATCCTCTCACCGGAAAATCAACAAATCATTTAATGACTGGGTGCGGCTGAAGACTATTTCCCCATGGCACTCCATAACATTTTAGGGCTGATCTTAAGCGCAGATACAAAAAGAAGGATGTCCTGGGTACCTCAAAACTAGCTCTTAGATCTTCAAAACTCAACATACCTTTCTCATTGAATAGCTGGTTTACAGTATAAATGCCTATGTCACTCCACTGTTTGCAAGCAAAGGGTTTGTTACCAGACATTAAGTGTGTATTGTGCCAAATTGGGGTGTTCAAATGCCACTTGTTGGTGTAGCATAGTTGCTCCTCCATCTGTTTAAAGTTAGTCAATGTGCATACACTTTTTTGGACACACACCTGCAAAGGCAAGGTCTTGCAGTCTTAGACTTCCAGTGAGGTTTTGCTGTATTTCTCTCCATGGGACTGTAGATGAGGGGTCCATCCACACTCTGAGGGCCCTTAGCTGAAAGGCTATGTGATACACTTTAAGGTTGGGGACAGCCAAGCCTCCAGTGTTTGAGGTATGTTGTAGGGTAGAGTATTTTAGCCTAGGTTGTTTATTATTCCAAATATATTGCCGAATTAAGATATCAAGTTTCTTCCAGAAATGTATCGGTGGGGGAAGGGGATCATTGTACTTAAGAAATTCACACGAGGAACTATGTTCATTTTAACAGCAATCCTGGAGCATAGTGATGGCGGTAGACCGGCCAATTGGCCAGATCCCTTTGAACACTACTTAATATAGTTTCATAGTTGTCCTGGACAACTCGCTGTAGGGATGTGTGTATGGTGATGCCCAAATATGTAATTTTGCTTTGGGTTGGTATTGTAACACTAATGGCTGATGCCACATGCCTGTTGTTCAATAAAAGAACATTAGATTTATTTCAGTTAATTTTATAGCCGGAGATTGAGCCAAATTCGTTGAAGATCTTAAGAATTTTTGGAATAGAGTCCTCAAGATCAGCAATGTACAACAAAATATCGTCTGCAAATAATGATATTGAGCTGCTACTGGATTTATGGCTACTTATGGCTTGGGCTAACGGTTCAAGAGAGATTGCAAATAGCATGGGGGAGAGCGGACATTTGCTCTGTCTTTTTAAAAAACTGAAAGACACGGGGACAGTAGTATCCCCCTGTCTTCCACCTCATTCTGCTTCTGCATCCTCTGACTTGCCAGCTTCTCATGCCCTGGCCAAATGTGATGATGTAGTCAGAGAAACCTTGCAGATTCTATGTTTCTATTTTATCAGGTAAACAGTAGCTGCTTCAAATTATGGTGTTAGATAGATTACCAATGTCCTTTTTTATCTTTCTTATCTATCTTTCTTTCTTTTCCCATGTTTCACATTGTGTTGTGTTGTGGTGACTGGCTGGGGGCCAACAGAAACTTCAGGCATATTCATCAAGAGTCATTTGGCAAAGGTAGAAAGTATGTGGCGTTTTGTGGTGATGTGCTAATGATTGAGAGCCGTCCAGTCGTGTTCTGGTTCACAACAGTGTAACCACCCACAGGGGGAGGCATGATACACAGCTGTGGAATGATTATGGATATTGTAGACCATATTGTGAGCCATTGTAAATATTAGCTAGGTCATCAGGTATCTGTTTCTTTCTATCAGCTTCAAACATGTTCAAGGCCAAGGAGCAACTATGGTTGTTATTTTTAGAGCTGATGTAAGCTCAAGTCCAGGGAAGAAGTGGGATAAGTATTATTTATATTGTATATTTAATGAAACAGGATACCCTTTCAACTTCACAATAAGGCATTCATTTAATTTCTATTCACTTTTAGGTGTGGGAGGGATTCAAAAGTTCTGTAAAATGAAAAAAAAACTAGAGCATGTGATGCAGTTGATACTGATGAAACAGGAAGGAGAATTTAAGGAATACATATTTTACAGATATTAGATCACAAAGGAGGATGATGTCTATAGCGAGGCAATTAAACCACATTTTCATCAAACTTGAAGCACATTTTAAGCAATCAAAATGACAAAAGTAACCACAGTGTTCTAACTTGGCTTTTGATTAAGGCCGCCCAGACTGAAGCTGAAATACTCAATCCTCTCACCTCCATCCCAGACATGGTTGGCTGATTGGAGAGCCCAGTTGAAATAAAGAGCTCAAGCACCAGGAGAATCTCCTCTTGCAGCCCACCCATGGCTCTGAAGGGGACCACTCAGAGTGGCCGTAGCAGGAGAAGATTGGACAACCTTTGTTACATTTTTTGAAGCAGAAGAAAAGAGCCATACAGTAGATAGAGAAAGAAGAGAAGAGGCCTCATTGCCTTGTGTGAATGTCGGCCAAGAGCCTACTTAATCGGTTCAGGCATGTCGGGCAGTTGGGATGGCTCTATCTGAACTGCAGGTTACAAGAGGATTCAGAGTGTCTGTCGGAATTGCATGTCGCGCATGGTAGTGAAATGTCTTACAAATGCAAAACACTAGTGTCAAGCATATGAACACGTTAATTAAGGGAGGTTTTAGGACTAATAGTGTTGATGGAGATGAGGACATTTGCAAGTTTAAGATGTTCTTAAATTCAACAAGGACTTGTCAAATTTTGTAAGGGAAAAAAATACATAAATTCAGTACTAATTACATTTGAACAAACAGCTTACCCAATCTTACTCCGTGGTGAGCCTAAAAGAAACATTGTCTGCTTTTGCTTAGTCTGGATTATAAAGAGGAGTGAAAATCTCTATTGGTATAAACCATAAGTGATGTGTCCTGAAGTTGTGAGGAAAGCGAGCCATGTTTACATCATTGTTGTGGTTAAAGCTGTGTAAAGTTAAGTCTCATCTTTCAGTGAATATGTCAGACATTGTTGTGATCCATTCAGATCTATTCATATGTGTTGTATGGGGGTTTTCTCGGTGATCACTTAAGGATCATTGAACACACAAAGCCCTAAAATGTTTTGCTTAGACCTCTTGTTTATAAGATAAAAGCCTGTGTATAAGCCTTTAATCTCTGTGTTTGGAAATGTGAAAAATGTTTGAATCTCTCCCAGTGTCTGGACCTCAGAATTCTATGACATCAGTGACTGTTCTCTCTGCTTGTTCTACGATGAATGCCTTTTGTATTAGTGAGGTTCAACACAAAGCTGAGAGAGGCCGTATAGGGTTTCATTCAGAATTCGCTGTTCACACACACACACACACACACACACACACACACACACACACACACACACACACACACACACACACACACACACACACACACAAATACTAAATACAGGGGGGTGGACACCATATACAAACATCTGTTCAATAAAATGTATTGCATTGTTCTTTTTTGCATTATATTATCTTCTTTTCTTTTTTTCTTTTTCTTTTCAGAGGTGGGAGTTAGGGAGTAAATGGGAATACATTGAAATATAATGCAATCCAAAAAGTCTAACAAGCTAAAATAAAACATAAAAACAAGAAAAAATTGAAGCCTGCACCAGTGAAATAAAAAGGAACATACTGCAGGATGAGTGGTCTATCACCCAAAGACCTAAATCCAGTATGAAATTTTGGAAAAAATTGCTGGCAATCATTTAACATGATGCTGGATCTGTATTGGTATAGGCAATCAACATTAGTAGCTTTTTACTTCCCCCCTCAAGAGAGGCAGGGAGTTGACCTTGCATGGCACAGAATCACAGGATCACATATTACATAGAAATCCATCTTTTCAGGCTTCAAGTAATGCGTTTGTTTTCAAACAGCAGCGGACCGAACCAAACGCGTCCTGTGAGGAGCTACTGTCAGCTACGGGTGTGGTTTAGGTGTGTGAGAAAGTGTTGGTGTGACAGCTGTGACTATTCATCCAAAACAACAATAGCAGACGTGATAGACACGTGGCTCATCCAATAACCTGGCAAGTATTTTTTTTTAAACTGCCTACCCTTTTTTCAAACAGTTTCAATGATGGCATCTCAGATGATTTTGTTAACAAACCATCTGGCTCGTCAGGTTAGCAGGGAGTGCAGAATCCATTCATCAACTTTATGCCATTGATAGACCACTGGTGACCTTATGTGGCAAAGATGGCGAGTCATTTTTGTTGCACTTTATGAATACAATCATTTTAGTTTTAGTTTGGCTACTTCATGCAAATAATGCAATCTTTTGTGTCATCATGAACCACATATTAGCCCCAGACTCCCCCCTAACTTTTCCCTGCTGCAGCGGAGCACAGCCTACTATGGCAGGCAACAGGAGCAGCTGTGTTGGAAGGGAGGCATGGAGGAAGTAAGAGTATGATTTCTTTTGTTCATCCGTGTAGAGAAACATCAGACCGCCAGGTTCAGTGTTTACTTGAAAACTGAAGTCAGGATCTACAAGTCAGAGGGGATGATCAGTGTCAGGTGTTTTTCTGTTGCAACACAGCTGACAATGTGAGACATTTACACATTTATGGCACTTGTAACCTTGTTCCACACAAAAGGGTACTTAACCTTGATTATTCAGCCTTATTATTACTTATTATTCAGTCACAACACACAAAAACTGATGGATCTTTAGGCATGTGAACTTAATAAAATGTCATTATCTTTTAGCATACAGTGGGTGATGTGCTCTGTCTAGCCCAACATTTTGTAACTGACTCAACATTGCTGTCTACGTATCTGAAGTCAATACTTGTCCCTATGAGACCCTGTCACAGGCGAGAGAGGTCCGACACATTACACAAACACATTCATCACATTTTGATTCGACCAGCTAGATTTCAGCCACATCAGTGATTAATGAAAATGTTTATGGTGCTAGGCAGATTTTTACAACCAATCCCATATTTATCCTAATGGTCATAATAGACAAACTCTCATACGGTGCACAATACATTTGTAGTACACACTAAAATAAAAGTCCCCCCATGTGCCAGTGAGTATACTACTGCATGTTGTATCTCTTATAAATGATTCTATTGTTGGGGCAAGATTTCATGCTTTTTGGTTATATATGTTGTTTAGTGTCCATTGAGGGAGAATATACACTATAGCGCAGTAAAAAAGAGTTACAATACAGTAACTTTATTTTCCTCACAGCTGTAAGGTACCTTCAGCCAGTCTGTGTACATGCAGTAATCTCCTGTTTTGTCATCCTCTATGGAACAAATATAACAGTTTTTATATTCAAAGAAGCATCTTTAGACATCCACAAACCTCAATGTCAAAACTTGTCTTTAGTCCTCACCTGGATGTCTGAACACAGCAATGTATTTACATAGTTTCAAGAAATTCTCCTCCACTTCATACTGATCAGTAAAATTAGACTTTGACCTCTCCCAACAGTCAGCTGTTGCAGGCTGCTGGAACTCCTAAAAATGACATTGACTACCTAAAATGACACTAAAGGAGGCCCCCACCCTGCCATGTGCTGCCATCTGAGACATTTGTGTCTCAGCATTTAGAGGAAGTGTTAAAGCTCAACCTGCCAACCAGACATGCACTTCTGCCAAGGCTTGTCTTGAGACAGACACTGTCATTTCACTTTATTAGAACATATACAACTGGTATTTTATTTAAACTTGGCATACATTGATAAGAGTTTTCAAAACGAATAATTTGGGCATGACTACATATTGCTATTTTGACATTTAATACTTATAGAATCAGAAGAGTGTTCTTGATGCACAGCCATTTCATAACAAATGAGTTTTCCTGATGTACGCTTGCATAATAAAAAGACACATAAAAGGGACAATTTCATCTCTTTTCAGGTACTGTCTTACATGAGAGACATGTCACATTGTCCTGGTTTCCTTGACAAGCTAAGGGTAGATCTCTTACTTCTGACAGAATGGAGCCAGGGTCAACTGGAGTTAACCCTGTCTAACCCTCTGGGCCACCTGGAGACCCCACCACACAGCTCACCAGGATTATCCCACACCCTCCTGCACATGAGTTGCACACATATTACGGGCCATTGAGGTCATATCTCTCTC
The DNA here is from genome assembly GCF_008315115.2 of Sander lucioperca. Lineage (NCBI taxonomy): Eukaryota > Metazoa > Chordata > Actinopteri > Perciformes > Percidae > Sander > Sander lucioperca. The sequence continues at coordinate 28,586,543 of NC_050182.1, forward strand.
TCTCTCTCTCTCTCTCTCACACACACACACATACAGTCTCTCTCTCTCTCTGTCTTTGATGACCGTGTTCTAGGATGCTGATCCTGTAAATGCTACAGGATGAAAGGGCTGGTTTGGCACAGGCCTGTTTGACCTCAATAGCTTCCACTATGGGAGCTGGCTGCACCCCTTTTTTGTTTGGGTTGACATTTGTGGGAAGCTGTCACCCCTGAGGTCAGCCGGTGGGGGCGGGCTGAGTGACTAGAGGACCACCTCCTGTCACCATTAAATGATTTATGATGAAAAGACACAATCACAGCTCCTGTAAGCTACATTGAATACTCAAGCCATAACATCATTTCAGTCCTCTGCCTTCCTCTGTGGTGTTTACAAAGGCAGAATTGGAAAGAAAATATTTTAAAGTGCCCATATTATGAAAAAATCACTTTTTCTGGGATTTGGGGTGTTATGTTGTGTCTCTGGTGCTTCCACACACATACAAACTTTGAAATAAATCCATCCATGCTGTTTAGAGTGAGATACGGTTTCTGAATGTGTCCTGCCTTCAGTCTCTGGGTGAGCTGTTCAAAATCGGCACGACTTGTGACGTCACAAGCCGAAACGAGCAGGCTAACCGCAACCATTAGCTCGTAGCGTTAGCATGCTAACGCTAATGCTAACGCTAATGCTAACGCTAGCATGCTACCTCGTTCTCAGTAGCAAAGCACTGCTACAACACACACAAGTTCACCATAATCTACAAAAGAACTACTTACATGTGCGCCTTCATTTAGAAGTCTCCCAGCTAATCCTGCCTTGTAACTGACCCAAGTTGTAGAAACAGCCTTTCTTTTACTGTCTATGGAGCTAGCTAGCTGACATGATCTACATCTGAGCTACTGGGCATGTGCAGTGCAATCAAAGATAGTACAGAAGAAGAAGAAGAAGAAAAGAGGTCTCACTCTGTAGCTAAAACAGAGACCAGGTGAAAAGAGGATCTGCAGCAGTGAGAGAGAGCACTGCAGTACAACAAAAATATGGTGTTTTTTGAAAATTAAACCATGTAAACCTATTCTGGTACAACCTTAAAATACAATTATGAACCTGAAAATGAGCATAATATGGCTGCTTTAAAGAGACTGTTTGGCATGAGTTGCTTTACATTCCTTCCAAGACATTACCTTTTGGACATACTGTAGATACCTTCTCCTCTTAGAGAGATTCTGTTAGGTAATGGTAATGTTTGGCAATAGTACAACTTTCAACCATTTTCTCATTTTATTTGTCATTGGAACACATAAGAAAGAGGTTAAGTGGAATTTAGTCCAGTGGAAAGTTCCTGAATAAGAGAAATGATATTTCATTCCCAGTCTGAGACATTTCACATATGTCAGGTTTTCTTATGGCTTATTTTGCATTAATCCGCTGCCCCATATTTTTGCGTGTAACCACTTTTCGTGCCCTCCGTTTCTAAATCGAGAAAGATGGTTTTAGAGGGAGAGAAAAAGACATGGAGGAATGTTCCCCTGCTAAGACGTCATGTGGTGTATGACTGTGCACACCACCAGGCCGGCCCTTTCAGAGGGACAAGTCTTTCCTGGAAATCTCAATTTACCTCCGAATAACAAAAAAGGGACAATATATCACAGACATGTACATCTACACGAAACAGGGAGTTATTGGGGAACAGGAGCAATTAGTAAAGAGTCATAGTAAGACAAGGTTGTTGCCTTTTTGTATTTGATGACATCAATATTCTTCACCTTTGGTATCATGTTATCAAGCCAGCTGATCATCCTGTGTCTGGTTCTCTATCATCTGAGTGCATTTAAAGAACACACTCTTCTCACAAGGCTGGTCCCTGTTTCTCTCATCCATAGTAACTAACTATAGACCTTGAAGGCATATCACATAGTACAGTGCTATGGATCTTAGTGGATGTCTTGAGCCAGCTCTTTTTCGTCTGTTTCCCATCAGGCAGGCTGCCTCAGCAGGGCCTCAGCCTGCCCGTGAGTGGAAATCTTTGGCCCGTGTTATCTTTGGAAAGTGTTGAGTCCACAAAAACCCAGGAGCATGGAGTCCAGTGTCAGCTAGACATCCTGGGCTCACTATTACTAAGGACAGATGGAGACATTGTGCTACACCAGAATGAAGATGAGTTGAAGAAACCAGTAGAAGATATTAAAGGACCATCTATACTGTTGTAGCAGACAGGAAACGTTTCCTGCCTGGTTATTTGGCTGAGGAAAACTGATCAGTGTTGCAGTTCATTGAAAACATTTTTGGAACAACACAAACAACAAAGACCGTTGGACTTCAGGACATGATGAGCACTCTCTGACACTGACAGCTACATGGTCCGATGAAATGGTCCAAGATTAGACACTGCTTTTTGCTGAAACAGTTAGGTTTTTTTTGTCATAAAAAAGCTGAGGGAATGTGGAACAAAGAGCTCCATATGTGTAGTAGGCTGTAGTGTAACCCAAGTCTTGTAGTGAGGAGGGCCTCATCCACTTAATGCAGGAATCCATCTCATTCCCCCTGTCTATATTGCTGTGATTTTTCTCTTCATAATGATCCCCAAGAGCCAGCAGGAGATTGGATGGCCTCCTATACATTGTGCATGTTGTGGCGGGGCGTGACAAATTAGCACCCTGCAGAAATGCTGAATTTCTATGGATGTTTGTCTCATCAAAACAGCATGGCCATTTCCTGACTTGGCAAACAGAAGGCTCTGGTATAATGGAACATTCATAAGGCTTTCAGGCAGGGACAGTTTCTCATCAGATCTACTGTTTTCTTTTGATGCAATAGTTTATCTCATTATTTTTACACAATTTCATACTTTTTGAACTCGAGCTGGCTGTGCATCCCATTTGGAAGCAGATGAAAGGACATTGTATAATTAAGTAAACCATAGTACACTGTTTAATATGCTTTGCTCTATGTTTATTTCTCAAGTGACTGCTATCAGTTTCTACCCCAGGCACAACATACCTGAATATTTTATTGTGGTCTTCACTTAATCTTATTATGTATGGGTATTATCATATACTGTATTACCTTACCATACATATAAGATATTACATAACTCTCCATGTCATGTCATAGGCACACATGTTTTTAAAGTTACTACGACAAGTTAGAAGTTTACAATTTATCATGTAGTTAATAAAAAATACTAACAAATGCCAAATTAGCTGCTAAAAGTGAATCCCAATTACTTATTCAATTTTGTTTCCTCTGGGCTTAGATAAGTTGCAATGTTATACTGTATGTTTAATTTGAGCATTTAAAAAAAATATATAAATAACCCTTAATTTATTTGCAGCACTGTCCTTTAATGGTTTCATCCTTTCCTGGAGGAATTATTTGAAATGCGAGACGTACGCAATTAAATGTGACTATTATTCTTATCATCACCAGACCAAGTGCTCTGTGTCACTTGATCTGCTTGCGTGACTAAAATATTACACATCAGCTGTGCTCATAATACAGCAGATATTCTCAGATAGATAAAGAGTTGTAATGAAAGATTGACCTATTAACAGAGGGGCTTTGTATTTGTTACAGTATTTGCCTTTTAGGGTAGAGCTGACCATCAGCAGGGGGAGATTGTGGTTTGGAGACTTCACCACTTGCCGTGTGCCACATATATCTAATGCGACATACTGTATTTTTATCTCTTGTGCTTGTGATTATATTTAGCGTAAGCCCGGTCTGTTTTAACTGCTCAGCTGGTGACTCATTAAGAGTGTTTGCAACGGTGCTAATTTATTTTTTGATCTAACCCACATATATTCTAAGTGTAGACAGGTCTCACTTTCCTCTCACATACAGAGCATGCTCCAACTGTATCAGCTCTTTCCAACTGATTAGTTTTGAAGCATGCTCTAAGTTTAGTGAGTAATTCAACCAATAATAGATCATGAAGAGTTGTGCAATCCCATGTATAGTATACAAATGGAGGAGTTGTGATGTCATGGAATAATTGCTTATTAATTCCTCCAATCCATTGCTCTACAGTGTAGGACCTCATATTACCGCTTAAATCTTACTTTTTTTAATTTTATTTAGTATTATGTAACATAGCATTTGTCTCCACTTTTACTTTTGCCAAGGTGTAGTGCGGAGTTGCTTACACTGCTATTCATGCCTTGAGTGAGGTAGTGTTTTCTCAGTGCCTGGATGTGATATGCGACAGTATTCCTCCACCCATTAAATTGTGACATGGGGGGAAATCAGGTTGATGGCTTTACAGGATGTCCAAGAAATTTTAGTCACTCTTGGTAAAGCTCAGAAAAAGAGGAGAGCAGGGAAAAGCCTTTTGTATGTTCACATGCCTCTGTGTAAGTCTTTGATTTTTTTATTCAACTTTTGTAAGAACCCCTGATTTAATTTCACTTATTTGATCGATTTAAAGAATCTGTCTCTCTAAACACGCATGTTTTAAATGTTTTCTACACTGATACAACAGACAGAGAACAAAAACAACCCTATTGATTACCTCAGAAAGACTGGAGCCCATTTCAGCCTTTCTAACATTCTCAATTCTCCAAGGAATGCTGTAATATAAGTACAGAGCCGTGTGTATGAGGAGTTTTGACTGTGAAGGTGTTGGAATTCACCCTGGTGTTCTTGAAACCACTCTTGAATTTGTTTAGCTGTGTGAATGGGGGGCTTTGCCATCTCTTAACTCACTGAGGGAACAATGCATCAAAAGTTGCACATGGTCCTGTAAAAACGCTTCATATTTCTTGGCGTTACACTACCATGCAGAGCTAACAACAGACCTAATGCTTGGCATAAGATGGCTACAGATCCACTGCGCTACACGTAGAGAAAGGGGGAAAACGACATATCACACCATATTACTTTTTCCAGTATTCTGTGGTGCCAGAGTATATGTCATTGCACACTAACCTTGGATACAGACCTACAGTAAGTGATTTCCAAATGGCAGCACAGCTGTGAATATCATCTTTGTAAAGTCTATGACAGTTTTTGTTTGGAAACAGCACATTTTAGACCATACTTTTAAGCAACTATACTATTAAATTGTTATCTATATGTCTCTGACTGAGGCTGCTTACATTTTTGACTCATCACATCAGTATTTTTTATTTTTAGAAGATTCCGCTTGCCACATAACATAATTTGGGCTGTTTGGTGACTGATGTTAAATGCATTTTGGACGCACCTCTCTGGTGCCTGGTTAAGTTCCTTTGAAATTCACATATTAAAGTGCTGATTGTCAAACCTCTTGCTGACACACACTGGTAATTGGCATTCAACATGTGACTACCCTTTGTAGCTACCTTTATAACTGTAATTTAGTTACTTCAAAGGTAACATCCTTCCATGTTGCGATTCCAGTTACTCCCATTATCAGGTCATCACCTTGACTACAGCAAAAACACAAGGTAAAAGTAAACATCGTCACCTAGGGATGATGCAGTCCACCTCTAGGCTAGCTGGCCACAAATGTGTTATTTATATTTATATTTGTAGCACTGCAGTGATGATAAATTCCCCTTCAAAATCGAATCATTGGTGTCTAAGGTTTTAGTTTGTGATGGACAGATGTGAACAAATGAAGACACGGAAAATAAATCCCCTACCCCTGCATTTCACTTTAGGGACAAAACAATGCAACAGCACAAAAATATGGGTCAGCGGAATCAGATGATTATGTCCCATGGCTCACAGTATTATAAGAGACCTTTTATTCTTGCTTTAGTCATATGAACTAATACAGCTGTTTGGAAAGGTTTACGGTGTCCGGAGGGGAGACGATGGGAGACAAACTCAGACTCTACACCCAGCAATAAAAAATCTGATTTCAAATATCTAATCCCTTAAACAATGACAATATAAGTGAGAGATTATTTATTATCGAGCGATAACAACAAATAACTGCCAGCAAAAAAATCATGTTTGCATCTATGTAGCAAAGAACTGTCTGCTACAATGGACGGTTTTGGCAAACAGTACAGCCTTCAACAATTGTATTCACACAAAGTTAATTCACATGTAGCTCCCTAAAAGTTTATTACTGTTGTTTGGGGTTTTGAACATGTCAGTAAGATGTAAGGAATATGATGTTAGTATTTTTTTAACTCATTTTATTGTTTGTTATACTGTTGTGGTCACAAATTGCTGTTGTGGACATATTTGGTATCTTTCCATGCACTGAAGAATACACAAGGCTGTAATTTCCTCTTGATCTCTGTTGGATGTTCTCATAAACAGTATAATCTTGTCAAACAAATATATCTCTTTATTCTTTAACGATTATATTCTTATTTTCCCTGTCATTGTCACATTTTCTGGTGTTTTGCTGTACTGGGCATGCACATCAATGTGACAGGACGGACAAATTGGCTGGACTCCCATTTTAGTTCATAGTGGCAAGATGTCTTTCTATTTGCTGTTTTTGGCTTTTCAGGGGTTGGCGCAGTGACTCAGTGGTTAGTGGTTACATCATATTGAATGGAGGGTATGATTGAAAAGATTCCGATGGTTATAAAATAAAAGTGTTGGCCTAATCAAACAACCCAAGTTGGTGATTTCCATCCATGTTATGTACAGAAAGACTGCTAAGGTAAGGCAAGGCAATACCTATCTAGGGTTGTATGGTAAGGAGAGTTGAGCATGTCAGGTACTAGGTAGGTAAAAAAATATCTGAAAAAAAGGCATTACGTTTGGGTTTAGATCCCTGAACACTGGACTTTGGCTTATGTGAGGTATTAATGTTTATATACAGTACCAGCCAAAAGTTTAGACACGCTTTCTCATTCACTTGAACGGGAAAGCGTGTCCAAACTTTTGACTTGTACTGTATGTTGTGTGTCCTATTTACAGTATCAGGGCTTTCAAAATCTCCAGTTGTTTTAAACATTAGTATTTACAAAATAAATCGTAATTAACAGCTTCTGTAATGAGAACATGGCATCAGCACTTTTGACTTACAGTAAAAAACTTACAGGGATTGATCCCAACCAAGTCTGACCGGTATTATTTCTCTGTAGAGTGGACATGGTCTCCCTGTGTTTGTGTGGATCTCCTCTGGGAGCAGGAATAAGGGTCAGATGAATGGGGAAACTCTAAACTACTCACAGGTGTGAATGTGAGTGTAACTGTGTTCCTCTGTCTGTGTTAGAGATGGGCTAGCCACCTGTGCAGGCTGTTTTACTGCTTTTCACCCAGTGCATTCTGGGATAGGCTCCAGCCCACTTCAACCTTGAACAAGATGAGCAAATATAAAAAGAAATGGATGGATGTTTGTTTTTTTCAAACACACAATACTTTTAGATAAGGTTAGTGTGTTAAATACAATAAATCTGCATTATAACTACTTGCAACTATATATTTGTTGAAAGGTTTTCTGATTTATCTCTCAGTATCAGTAAACATAGAAGAAGGAAGCAGGAAAATTAAGAGTTTAAGGTCCAGGGGTCATTTACCTGTACCAGCTTTCTGCTTGGCAGTTTGGATAAACAGTGGAGGACTCAGCCTGACCTCAGTGTCAAACACACTGACATGGATCACCTCAAACTCCAGTGAGCTCTTCCAGCCTATTCCTAGCTTTGCTGTCTTTCTTTACTCAAATAGTAAAGTTATGTTTTTAAATAATGTTGTTTTAGTACTTGCTGCATACATTTACATTCATATTAATGTTACATAGACAATGTATAATAAAGAGCAAACACCAGTTAAAACAAAAATCTCACCATGGATCAACTAATTACAGTTGAGGGTTTGTTGGCTGGTGTGGCAGAGTGGGCCAGTGGCCCTGTGAACCAGGCCTGCAGCTGTCGCACACATCACACACATGCAGACTTCACTTTTCTCCTCCTCATTCCCCACTGATGTGGCCCAGTCAGCCCAGAGACAAATGGGCCCAGACATGGAAGACATTAAGACTAGCTAAAAACAACATGCTAAGTACAGACTTGCTCTCCCGCAATGCAAACACAAAGTGTTCACTCTGCTGCAAGTATACACATTTTGACATGGACAGCAGGGGAGACAGTTTTCTTTATATTTATGTAAACGCTTGTCTCAGGGAAAGTCTAAGATGTAGAGACATTTTGTGGCTTCAAGTAGCTGTGTTAACATTAGGATGAAAGGGTAAAACAACAAATTATCCAGGTCAAGGGTTAACCGTGGAGAGATGGTAGTGTATGCAATGCACATTATGTTAGAAATGAAGTTTTAATGTAATGCATGTCTACAACCTTCCTGTTGATTGCATTCAAACTACATTGAAAGAGGTGACACATGCATGCAGGGCAGCCTTCCAGAATAAGTCTCTCAAATTCAAACCCAGCAGTCTGAGGAATGCTCCTGACGCTTCTCCAGTTTCAGATCAGATTTTAAGTCTGTGACCTTTGTATATATGCTATTCTTACTACGTGAATTGTTTCTAAATCAGACATGATGACATGACATGATGTTGCAGTTTGGTGGATGCAGAACACATTTTGCTTGTATTAAAATTAGATTATCTCCTCTACATTGTACACCAAATCAAAAACTAGGACTGCAGAACTACAATCCTGGCAGTCTCTGGCTGTTTCAATCAAAGCTATTTCAATCAATCCTTTAAAGTGTTGAGAATAAGATGTGGGAGGCCAAGAGCTTGCTGACATGATGGTAACAAAGGACTTACTGTTGCACTGAGCTAGAGAGGGGGGAGGGGGGCTTCCCCCTGTGGATCCTCAAACATAGTGTATTTTCTTAAAGGAGACAATTAGCTCTTGATGAGGCAGCCCAGCTCTAGGAGCTGTTGATATCAGGGAGTCAAAGGTCACTGTTTGAAGCGGAAAGCCAGTGGCATGGACCTGCTCCTCCAGTGGGAAAACATTACCAGTTTTTTTCTCATTTATGTGCTAAGCTTGAATCAGTACCAGATGCTGATAGGTTGTTAATTGTTAATATATTGGTGATACATTCAGTTCATAGTTCAAAGTGAGAAGATCATTTTGACCTTTGTTCATTTACAAATCATATGTTTCTATATTTGACTGTATTTTCGCCGAATAAGTCATAGTTCAAAAAGATGATGAAAAAGATGACTTTTTTTTGCCATTGGACAATATGTTGCAATATATATTCAGATTCTATCTGATTACAGTACAGTAGAACAGTAAGTGGTGGTTTGTGGTTCAGATTATTGACTTTACCAGGGCTTGAGATGGTAAGTAGTTGTTAATCAGTGGACATTTATTATTTATAGTTTATTTTGCCCTTTATCTCTCTAAAGTCATAGTCTGTAACATGTTCATGTATAAAATGTTAATTTTTAGCAACATTAACAGTGTAGCTCTAGGGATGATGATGCTTCACTTTGGTCCAGACTGAAATATCTGAACTACTTAATAGATTCCCATGAAATTTTGTACTGACTTTCAAGGTCCCCAAAAGATGAATCTTAAGACCCAGACACACAGACCAGACAGCCGACCCTCGGCAGAAAAGGCAGTTGGACTGATCAGTCTACCCGAGTTGGTCAAAAAAGTGCTTTGGAACACACCAAAGCGATGAGACGTAATATGTCTCCATAACAGCAGGCGGCGCTAATCTGTATTCTTGCCCAAAAATGAAAACCGGCAGCTGATTGGACGAACGCGTCACGTGGGTCTAGTTTCTCCGGAAATTCAAAAACAGACTGTCATGGCGGCTTGTTCAGAATATGATCTCATATTGTACTAAAATAGTTCACCAAAACAGGTTTCTGAAAACATGTTAAGCGAGAAATGCAGTTGCAGAATCTGTCTTTATTTCAGATCGACAAAGGTCAGTTTAAAAGATTTTCGTCAGATTTTGAGAGACTCTAGTCACGGTCATTCCGCTCCCCGTTTCTGGTTTAGCACTCTACCAATCAGATGGGTCATTTGAGTCCGACTGCCAGCAGTGCCCGCCCCGCCGATTATACATGTCAAATCGGCCAAAATGAAGGCCGATGGCCCCTCGGACGGACGACAGCACGGAACACACCGAACAGCCTCGAGTCACTGACCTCGCCATTCTGTCCGACAGCCGATTATCGGCTTGGTGTGGCTCGGCTTAATGATTTTGGTGATCACCTGACCTTTCCTCTAGCGGCACTGTGAGTTTTTCTTTTTTGTTGGTTAAATGTCTTGAACAACTAAAGAATGGATTGCCATGACATTTTTACATACGTTTATGCCCCCCTCAGAGTGCATTGCATTAACTTTTGTGATCTCTTAACTTTTCATCTAGTGCCATCATCAAGTACATTTTTAATTTGTCCAATACTTTTGGTTAATGATCAGAGCAGTTCAAACCCAGCTTGATTTCTTACCTCAATACAGCTGATCAATCACGGAATGAAGCTGGATCGTCAGTTTTCGGAGATCTAAGCATTCAATCCCCTCCCCTTCAATCCAACATGGTCAAGGTGTAGGGGGAGAGGGTTTATGAGTTTTTAACCATCCAACAAGCACTGATGGGGTATACTGTCCCTTTTATTTATTTATTTTTAAATAGGTATGTATTTTTCCATAAACACACTGCAGTAGTGATTCCATCATGAAAGCTTACTGTATGTCTTTGCTACATTGCATGTTCTACACATGGTATATGAAAGGTTTCCCCAACACACAAGAGTTTTACAACTCTGCCAGCAGCAAAAACTCTTGTGTTGAACAGATGAGGACAAATATTTTTGACGCTTTCATTTTAAAATGAGCTAGTCTACTTGTGTAAGCTGGTAGTAACGTGGTGTATTATAGTACAGTTATCAACCCTCTCTCTATCCAATCATGGAAAATGTAGAAAAACAGTAACAATAAAAGAAAAAATCAAATCCTCCCCACCCATGATCAAACATATCAACGACAGTCCACTTGAAGGAGACCAAATGAAATAGCACAGCCATTACCCTGACATTGTAAACAAACATGTCTGTTTCCTCCTCTGGATGCCATTAGGAATGTTTCAATGTTTGTTTTAGTCATTGAGCAAAATGTGTTCTTTCTTCCTCTTTATACTTACAATAGTATGCAAATCATAGCATTCATTTACAAGCCGCCATTGTTCTCAGTCCAAACACAGCTTGTGTTTGTAAGTCTGTAATTGTGTGGTATATTCTGCTCTGTTTATCTAACCTCCACTCTTTCTAATCATGTAATATTTAGAATATATAGAGGTTACGTTGTCCGCTAGTTAAATCCCGTGGCTTTTGCAGAGAGTGCAAAGGCTGCTTTGAGGCCTTTATGGAATCCAGCTGGCTTGGTCCAGCATTTCCAAAGTTCCACATTTATCTGAACCAGATCAGAGCCAAGCATAGTCCAGTCAGACACCCACTGCAGCCTTGAGAACAGCAAGAATTTTTTGAGAACATGAACATATTTGTAAAGATTAAACACTTGCATCATAAAGTTGTTTTCATTTCTGTATCTATTGTATACCTGCTGATACTAATCTTACATCATGAGGAAGGTTCCTGGAATCTGCAATAAGACTCATTTTAAGTCTCCTGAACGGTGAAATTTGATCTAAATCAGTGAAGTTACACCATCCATTAAGCCTTTGATACAGCAGCTGGTAAATGGGACCCCAATGCTGCACACACACACACACACACACACACACACACACACACACACACACACACACACATCCTGACTCCACCTATGGTAAAGTACTTTAACTCTCAAACACTCCACAGCAGGTGTGGCAAACTTTAACGAGAGCCTCACCCTTGGTCTGTAATAACCAACCACTGTTCATCGTTGTCACAAAATACTACCCTCTGAATGTGGGTCAATCCTATTTTAGGACTATTATTTCTAAGAGAAATTCTGTAAAATACAAAAATGATACATCTGCATTCCTACACTACATGACTACAAGACTTCCAGACTTGGAAACATTTAGACTTACTAAACTTTTCTGCGCTTATCTTTGGTCCAAATGTACCACACACAAACATACAAAGTAGCTAGATAAAACATTAGATGTGTAAAATAAAGCATGCAATGGCGAGTGCATTCAATTACACACATCTAACTTCACTATGCAATACAGTATAAAGCGTAGATGTGTTAATGAGAGCAGTTTTTTTGTCAAGTTCGTCATGTCTTCTGCAGCAGCGCTCAGGAGCTTTATGCTGTGATTGAGCCTAACCACTACCAGGTGTGTGTGAAAAGGTTTTGGTGAAACTGGCACAGGGTCAAAACAGAGTGAAAGTTGGAGGGGTGCGAAAGAGGGGGAGTACCAGAGGAATGGAGTTGCTTAATCTGAAAACATCAAACGGTTTGAATCTGGTACCAGAGTGTTAGGCTAAGGTGTCTGAACTTGTTACGGTGCGATCATGCAGGGCTGTTGCCTGTTGAAATCTTGCCTCATGCAGACCCAAGAAAGCCCCCTCAAACCTTCGCCTTGTTTAGGAGGTGGAGGGTAGATGAACAGACTTATATGTGGGTCTTGTGAAGTCATAAATATTATTTTCAAGATTTGGCTCTTAAATCTGGCTGATTTTACGGTTAGGCCATGGTCAATCAAGATGAAAGACAAATGAGGTGAGCTCTAAGATTTCCAATCCATCATGGTGTCTGTACAAGCCCAGTGGGGCAAAAAAAAATCCTTCCAACTATGAAATTCACTGTTTTGAAAGGCATCAAGGCTACACCCTGCAGTACACCCACAGTGGCATGCAAACCATACTGCAAAGGTATGTGTGGTCATGCACCGTGTAAAGAGAGTCCAAACCAGCCAGCTTTTGTTGCATATCTGAGCCAAGTTATTTTGTGTTTAACAATTGTTGTTCAGTGACTTTGTTCTGGGAATAAGCTTTGGGGAAATAAAAGGTTTTTTTGCAATATTCTAAACCTAATTGGCAGCAAAATCCATCCCCAGTTGTGACAATAAACTTTATTATTATCAAAGTAAATATAGCAGTGAGTTTCCATAAGTTAGCCTTACTGGAAATAACCTTATTTTAAAGCACTTATATATTGTATTTAACTTAGATTAAGGAAAATAAGAAAAATACATAGCAAATATGCAGCCTATAAAACATGCATTTTTTTTGTTATTTGCATATCTGCCAACGTATGTATGCAAATACAATAGGAGCCAGTTCATATTTTGTGCTTTACTTTTTCGGGGGAACAGGTTGAAATACCAACACCACAATGTCATCACATTGACCACAATTATGTGAGAGCTTTTTTTCTTCACATTTGTGCCTCCATAGATAAAGATCCAGCCATGCGTAAATCTCACCCCCTGCAGCGCAGAGACCAAGGTCCTTCTCTCTCTATTTTCCTCAGGCTTTATTACACTGGCCTCCCGTCTTGTTGGGATAGTTAAACCTGTTAACTCTACTTCACATGCACAGTAAAGCTTGGGGAAAAAATACCAGACAGAGACCTCTAGGGGTTAGGATGGTAAAGACATCCAGTTTACACAGATCCGCCATGAACTACGTATAACCAAGGAATAAATAAGCTGCTAAAAGCTAGAATACATTTCATTTACCATTTTTGTCCAGCTTTTATTGAATCATTTCTCTTTCATTTTACTTACTGTAATGTCTCGTTCCCAGTCCCATATGTCAGTACTTTCCTTGTAAAGACTGCCAGGAATCTCTTACCTCTATCATCCTGGGAGACATGCAAACAATCACATGATAAAGCACTCACACACACACACACACACACACACACACACACACGCACACACACACACACACGCACACGCACACACGCACACGCACACGCACACGCACACACAAATCTTTTTTTCATTATTACTTCAAGGTATGTTTTGTTGACATTGTTTTTTATAGCTTCGGATCACAATCTTGGCTATGTCTCTGCCTTTCTTCTGTTGCACACTCTGTGATATGATGGCTGGCTTTGGCTAAATAAGGCAAGAAAACACTTCACATTCTTTGTGCCAAAAGATGGCTCATCCTCTGTAGTGCTGTGAGCCAAAACGCCTTTTTATCCTATCAGGAATTGAGGGTGCTGTAGGTTTGCCAGCAAATCCCTCTCCACCTTGACACACTCATGCTATAGGGATGCATGACTGGCTCTTAATGGTGCTTTTCAAAAATATCTTAGTTTGATTCATATTGGGGCATGTTTGTGAAAGCCAGGTATGTCTCTCTTTAAAGTGGGCAGCAGTTGCTGGTAAAGCAGACTTTCCCCCGTCTCACTGTTCAACGAGGCAGTCATTTTCCCCTTTGTTTTGTATTGAAGATATGGGTCCTGTTTAATTTTCCAAGCAGGAATATTTTTTTTAAAGTAGTCATTCTGGGAAGACATTGGTTAGGTTGTAACACTGAGAAACTAATAACTAAAGCACAAGCGTTAAATGTCTCTTCTTTTAAATGTAGCTGTGATTTGCAAGAACAGATGTTTTTCTGTTCTTTTTCAGTTCAAGTTCTCCCTTTATATAATAGAAATATGATTTGTTGTATAAAATATTTTCTAGCTGCTGCCCCTGCGACCCGTCCCCGGATAAGCGGACGAAGGAGATGGAAGATGGAATATTTCCTAAATATTCTGTGACTCCAAAAAAAGTTCATTTAGGAAACTCGTGCTATTGTAGACATTTAGTCTGAACTGTTTTTCATCAACATAGCTGAACCCAACAATACAGGCCATGGTTAAATGAGCTCATTGAGGTTTATGCATGGTAGAAAGACCTTGGTTTCCTCCACACAGTCAAACAGCACTGTTTGGAAAATTCAGTAGATACCCTCACACAGACAGATGAATGATGAGGAAGAGGCCCAGCGTATTAGTGAAAAATGTAGACAAGGAGTACTGCAATATATGAGCCCATCTCTTGTTGATTTCCACTGGGTAACATGAGATTACAAAGGGCACTCATATCTATCAAAGGGTTATTGTTGCGTTTTATCTCAGATTTGTGGAGTCATTCTGTATCTCCTTTCATCATGATATGGATTAATGTCTGCTGTGAGTGTGAGTGTGTCAGAGTTTGATGGATTTGAGCTTTCCTCTCCGAGACAGGCCCGGTGTGGTACAGTGATCCTGGGTACTTACCGTATTTATTCAGATCAGTCGAAATATGTCAGGGGTGCTATGAGGCCCAGTGACACTGGAGAAAAATGACAGTTGACCCTGCCCGATAAGATGACAGGGAGGTTGACATGCTTGAATATTTGAGATATTGATACATTTTTCTTAGCACTGTACAGCAACTAGAAACAAGCATTGTGTTCTCTTTGATTTGGTAACTTTACAACGTGCCTCTGATGGCATTAGTGCTACATATTGAGGTGTTAAAATGTAGCTGTAGAAATCACTTTTTCATGCCAGGAGTTACATGTTGAACAACAAGTGATTGTCTAATATCCACCATCAGTTTGTATAAGTCAGTCAGCGAGAAGTTTAATCTAGGTCCACACGAAAAAAAACAATTTTATTATGCTAATAGGTGGTTGTTGACTGTACTCATTTGATGTGCCAAGCTAATATTAAAGCCCTTTCTGCCAACGCTAACATGAGTGAGACATTTCTGATCTGAACAGCGAACACATCGGTCATTTGGCATTGTGAAGTAAGATTTTGAAGACAGGGCAGTCAGTCATGTTGATTGTGAATTTGTTCCAGTTGGGCAAACAGGTTGGCCCCAGAGGACAAAACATGTCTTTCGATCCTTTGAGTGTCTGTATCCAAAAAAAACACCTCCTTGACAACAGAGATAATTAACAATTCAGGGTGAAACTGTCTCCTCTGATCCAGAAGAAACCAGTCAAGTTTTTCAATTTAGATTGGATTGGAATTACATCTCATGTTTGATATTTATAGTGCCAGATCTAAGTCTATCATAAGCACAAATATCATGCCTTTCTAATTACAGTATACTTTTCAAATAAGTCCATTGTATCTTGCCTCTTGGGTTGTCAATAATAGTGCTGACTGACCTTTCTTCCAAGCTCTGCCACCTGTCAGCAGTCAGATCACACTTCATACCCAGCTCGGCAAAGCCAGTGCCAAGGTGCAACAATCTGACATGACAGAGCACTCATGCAACACCAGAAGAGTCTAACGTGTTTATGATCAGAGATCACTACAGCGTCATTTGTGCCCCATTCTATGTCCACTCATATCAATTAAAGCGCTACAGTGTTCTGATAAAGCTCATTCCACAGTCTTGTCCTCCATGGATTTATTAGAAATCACTGCACTATGAAGACTTTGAAGGCCAGACCCAAAAGGGAAAACTCACACACACACTATAAAAATCAACTCATGCGCTAGCTTGTTTGATGATTGTAGTGTAGGTAATGTCTGTGCCAGTCTGATTGTGGATTTGGATCAAAGATAATGGCCTGAAGTTCACACAGCCAAGAAATGAGTAGTGTTTGAACATACTGTATTACACAGTACGTGAGAGAAAGAGTGCTTGGTCTTTTTTTTTTCTTTCTGTCGTCATAACTCTGTGAGGATTGTCCATACTTGTAAAATCCTCTGCTTCATTTTCCTCATACAAACTTTATTTCTGGATAACTCAGAGCCCTGTTCTTACAGGTTTTCAGCAATTTCATTTTGTTCAGAAGCCAGTTAAGTTAGCTTCTAGATGTTTTGAAATGTAGCAAATACTGCATGTTCCCTTTGTAAGTCATATGTCTAGTTGCAACACATGCTTTTCTGTGAAAATCATGGATCTCCAAAATGTCAGGCTTTGTGACATTGGTTTTTATGGTGTATTTAACCTAAGAGGTAGGAGAAGTCTGTTGTGTCGTGAAGGAACACTTAATCTTTCAACTTATGTGAAAAATTTGAAATTCCCAAATTTGAAGATATGTTTTTTTCAGTGGACTTCTCTTCCCTGTCAAATATGTTTTAAGTGTCCATCTGTCTCTGACTGGTGGAAGTAATTACCTTGGGTCATTATGGGTTGGGTGCAACACTGATGACAGGGGGCTGCTCTTATTAGACTGGATGTCAGGTTGACTTAAACCACTGACAGACAGGTGCCAGAGGTCCTTTTCTTCATCAGTCAGGAGGAAACACATTTTACCCTGGCAGAAATTGGAAAAACGAAAAAAGAAAAGAAAGAAGAGACTGCAGTGGAGCCTATGTACAACCCAGGTGAGAAAGACTGTGAGATGGGAGAACTTTTTTACATCTCTTTTCTATTAAGTGCAGTCACAGTGTGGCCACTGGCCAGTATGGAAATGCGATGGTGTACTGTCACAGATGTGTGTGCTTCCACATCTGTCTGCTTTCTATTCCGAGAGCAGAATCTGAAATAGATGTGGTCTGAGCACAACTGTGTTTATTGGACAGCGTTTGCACTGGTGCATTTCCCCCACGTGTCAGGTTGTTAAGAATAGGAGGGAGCAGAGTAAGACAGAGGCAGAGAGACAGCCAAGAGGAGTGAGAGAGGAAGAGGGGGATGAAGTAGGTTAGGCAGGAGTCACTGAGGTCGTTGAGAATATTTTCCAACCCTACAAAAATCCCAATTAATTGCAGTACATGAAGTGAAACATTTTTGATTTTAAGGATCATAAAGCATCAATTGAGAAAAGCACTTGGCTTTGTGGATCTGTCTTTAATAGATTAAAAGATTAAAAAAATCCCCAAATAAAAAAAGACCTATATGTGCGCACATGTGACAGTAGGGGAATATATTTCGACTGAGTTTTGAAATCTTACTCTTCTGCATCTATGTGGCTGTTTTTACTGCAGTAAGAAAAGCTGTTTGGCTGAAGCAGCTGCCAAGCAACACATGGGGAACGGCCTCGATCCAACCTCCTTCCAAACTTATATGCAAAGATTGTTAGAGGAGCATTCACCTGCAGAATCACAGAAATAATACTAGCGACCAGCTTTACCTCTGTCAGAAGTTACCTTAACTTGACTTTATCTATGTTACAGCTGTCCTTGTCACCAACCCTTAACTAGACCCACTTCAGTTGTCGATCCCCTAGTTTATATCTGTGTCAGGCTTTTGTCTGGACTGCTGAATGAGTACATGCCTTTACCTGGCTCTCCGCTCCACTACCTAGCTGTGTCAGTTGTGGCAAGTGTGGGGAAGCCCTGCTGAGGAGGTGAAAGGGGGGCAGTGGGCTACAAAAGCAGAGGGGGGGGGCTCTAGTGAGGGTCACCCCACCTGGTAGCTAAGGAATGACTCATTAGACAGGCAGGCACTAATGAAAGATTTGTCTGTCCTCACATTGGCCTTGCTGTCATGTCCCTCTCCTCGTCTGGAATTCTGCAGATTCCACCCTCGCTTTCCTCTACTGTTTCTCTTTGACAGCGCCAGATAGCATCTTGACGGCTGGTTAGCGTACCATTTTATTGAAGAGACTTACCAGGAGATAATTAGCCTCTGATGCCCTTTAAGTGCTCTGCAGAACATTTTCAACCTCTCAAGAAAAATGAAAACATGTATGAGGCTAAACAGTAGGTCTTTGCTCCAAACTACCTCCTCCAATTGAAAAGGCAAATGCCACTGCTGCCTTCCAGAAGAATTATTTTGACTGACAAAAACATAAACTTACAATGAAAGTCTTATGTAAACACATCAATAAACACAACAATCCAATTTCCCCATTTCCACTGAGAGACATTAAGTGCTGTTGAGCTCTGCGGGTAGGTTTTGTGTTTATTGGAACTAAGCTGTGGCATGCCTCGGTATCAAATGTCTCTGCCAGGATAGAATGTCACAGCCCAGAAACCCAATCTCATCACTGCTCCCGTGAGATTTTGGACACCGTGCTCTCCGCACAATGGGCAGAGGAAGTCCAGGTACAACATCCGTGAAGGAAATCGAATCAAAATGAATTAGCGTGGTTTATTTGCATGTTCATAACACAGTCATTAACATAGTAGAAAGGATGTGTACATACATATTTTATTGTGAACCTCATATAGAAATGATCTATATTAATGATCTATATTAAATGCAAAACACAAAAAGGCAGCACGCATTTGACTGTAATTTTTACAGTCATGCACTGTGTGTTCTCATCACTAGATTAAGCCCAGATTTATTAGTTATTTTGATGATTTTGATCTTGTCCCATGCATTAGTGTTTGTCTACTTAGAGACTTTCACGCCCTGTGGGTCCATCCAGGCCTTCCTGTGAGGCCTGCTTCCAATGACAAAGGCTTCTGTAGTCTGTGTGGCCTGACTCAGTTTTTCTCAAATCTAAACCATCATCTCCATATGTCTTCCATCACAACTTCCAAAGCATTTTAATAAACTCCAGGCAACAGGAACAAATTAATTAATGTCCTTATCCTTCTGTGCACTTTGTAAACTGCCTGTTTGCAGTGTGTACACTACACCCCCCCACACACGTATGCACACCCACACACATTGTCCATATAATTGTCTTGATCCACTTTTCGGTTGCACTCAAAACCTAAATACATTGAAAGTGATCTCATTCTTACCTGCATTCCTGCGTGATGATTTCCAGCTGAGTGTTATAATCTGCTTTTATTGACCTATCATTCACCTTGTGTTTTTATTCAGGGGGAAAGGGGGAAAAAAAAAGATCATACGAAGCCCCGGTCCACAAAGTAGCATGTTACGAGCCGATTCACATTTTGGGAGGTCCACCTTAATTACTTGTGTTTTCTCTTCATAAAAGTTAGAACAGTAGATTTCCCTTACAGAGTGAGAAAGGAGGAAAGGAAAAAATGAGAAGGAAGCACTGTTGTTGATGTTGTTGTGCTGCTGTGTTTCATGACTGCAGAGGGCCATTACACTTACTGTAAACTCAAAGGTTTCTCACGACAGTACCAGGGGACAAAAATGAAAGATGGGTCCCTTTATCCTAACACAGGATGGCAGGCAGTGATGTGGCGGTGCTGGCACACACGACACTGTGGTCTCCCAGATGGCTACAGTTTGTCTGAGCTCAGTCTGACCACTGTCACCTCTCGCAGAGTCTGTGGCCTCTACTGACCAGTGGAACGGGCTCTGAGACTGGGCTAAATGCAGACATGGGCAGGGCGCTCCACTGTTAAGGTCCAGCTTTGACTAGACCAGAACTTTGCAGCACACACTGACCTTTATTTCTATAAAGCTACACAGAAACACATCCAACCCAGAATCCACCTGTACTCTGTGAAGTTTTCTTCTCACTCCCTTTACTTCTCTGGGCTTGGACCATGCTTGCGGGAGGCAGGAGACAGGGTGAGAGGAAAGGCAATTATCGCTCTATCATGACCAAAATAAAGCTTTGGCATTAAGCAGGTCAAATGTTAATGATACTATACAACTTGTTAGCCTTTCTCTACCCTACGTCCTCTAAAGAAACTCTCAATGTTTTTGTTTTCTACTTATTTTAGCCTTCTAGTTGCAACAGTAGGGGTTGGCTAAGTGGGCGATGTGGGTTTTTCGCTGTTTCCTCCCAGCTTGTTAGCAAATGTTTCATGGTCTCATACCATACTGTAGTCTTTTCAATCTTATCATCCCTGCATTCCACATGAAAGCAGTTGATTTGATTGTGATTGTAAGACAGTTGTATAGATATTCCCCAATACGATGCTGGGGATCCTCCCCTTCAGCTTCTTGTCTGACAGCTCCACTTCTGAAAGCAAACAGTTTAATTTACAGCAGTGTGTGCGAGGTTGTCCTGCCCAGCGGGGTCTTTGTGGTTTCCTGGCTGTGCTTTGGATGTGGTTTATGTGTTCTGCCTGCAGCGCGAAGCATGAGCAGTGGTAGTCATCCTTTTCATTTTATGGCACTTTCTGGAAACAAAGGCATGCAAACAGATGAGTAGCTTAGCATGTTGCTGTAGACGTGTTTGCAGATGGAAAATGGGAAGGGTTAGTGGTTTTATTGGCAAACTTTTTTTTTCAAATAATTTGTTAGTTGTCTAGCATTGAGTGGTAGGGATGGGTCTTGGGTTGAGATTGGCATTCAGAGTTTAAAAAAAGTGACCAATTACTCACGCAAAACAATTACTGGAATGTGCTGGCACTGACACAAAGAATCCGAAGGTGTCTGAAGCAGCACATGACAAATTTGTTTCTAAAAGTTGTCTTCCCGGCAGAAACACAACCATCCATGAAGTCCCGGCCTGTCTGAATGCACCAGGCCCTACAGCAGGTTTTCTCCCCGCTCTTCTCTCCGTGTAGTTAAGCACATTCCTGATGATTATAGAAATTCCGCTACTACTTTTATGATTGTTATAATTACGAGACCATTACATCCCTGTAGCTATTCCAGCTGAGAAAACGTGAAAACAGCTGCTCTCTATCCCTATGGTACATTAATGTAGGCATCAAAAACAACACTTTCACTCTGTTGAGTCATTTCCCTGTCAAGTTCTTGTCAGTAAAAGCCTGAGGGGAATGTAAAGATGACAGGAAAAAAACGGGCTGCTTGACCTCAGCTGCACTCATGCATTTTTTTAACCGTCTTGTTTTGTTGTATGAAGATAATTGGCAACATGGTTAGCTGTCTCTTTAGTGTGAACTGCTATTGACACAAAAGAGAATATCAAGGTCAGACAGTGGAGAGATACATGTGCCTAAACCATGTGTTATCTGTCATATCTTCCTTTGTTTCTTCTAGCCCTGGGTTTGCCTTGGCCCAATGACAAACTATGACAAATGTAGTGAGCTATTGACTTTGAAGTTTCAGGGTTTCAGTTGAATAGAGGCTATGAGAGTTGGGGTTCACAAACATTTCCTCTGAATAAAAGTGTGCCTTGTTTTGTTTTTTCTGAAGAGGGAAATGCAGAAGTCCCTTACTTTTGGGTGCATATTTGTGCCAAATGGTATGGAACTAATCTCCACTGAGCTATTTCTCATTAGAGATGGGCCTCTGGGCGATGCATCGGTGTGTGGACTGTGGACAGGGACAGGGAACGAACTCTCTGTTCCTGCAGATGGGCTTCATTTAGTGTTGGGCAGGAATAACTTTCTGACAGTTTTACTGAGGTGAATGGCAGTGGAACTGCATGGAAGAATTTTCTCTGCTATGCTGTGACTGATTGACACACAAACACACACACACACACACACACACACACACACACACACACACACACACACACACACACACACACACACACGCATACACAAATGAAACATGCTCATGGGATTTATTTAATCCCAGTGGCAGCCCAGGTGCTGATGCATCAATGCTGTGCTGCTGTGCTGTGATCTGGGGGCATCACTGGTTGTTCAACAGTGCTGTGTGTGATTTATCTGTTGACTGATTAACATTCAGTGTCCGTGAGGAAGTGGAGTTACGACTTTGAGAAGAAAAAGAGCTCGCTGATTCAAGACTTGGGTTGAAGTCGGACCACAAATCAAGTTTGCTTTGTATGGTGAAGGTGTGATAACCCAGAGTATCTTCTTCTGGCTTTCCGCTCCAGTGATCAGAGAGCTTTTCTGTTTAGGGATCCCTAATCTAAACTCTGAGTCATCTTCCTGAGGTAGAGGGCAATGGATGTGGCCCTATACCTTGACCAGAGGAGGGTGTAGTACTGTAGTTAAAAAGCTTTGGCAGCTTTTTACATGATATATAATCATCCACAGACATGAGCTCAGACTATATAAATCTGTATTACCATAAATATAAAATAAATTCAATGTAATTTATTTTAGATACATTGAAAATGACTGACCAGAGCAATCACACTTCTGCATACAGTAAAAGCACTGGAGGCATTAAAAGTAAATGGTGTTTTTGTTTGTTTTTGCTATTTCTACATTTTATAGCAATAAAACTGAATGTAATTTTTTTGATTTATTATTATTTATTTATATGTCACTTTAACCATTGCTTTACCACAATGACGATGATTATAAAATAGATTTAGAAGTTTTAAAAAGGAGTGAATAAAATAAAAGAAAGATGCAACTACAAATTTGTGTCAGTTTTGAGAGGAGATTTAAAAGATGATGCTGACTTTGCAAACCTGCGATGCTCAGACTGGGAGTTCCACAGCTAGGGGGGCCAAAGCCTAAAAGGCCCGGTCACAGTTCCTTCCTGTTGTTTATAAAGACACAAATCACCAACATCGCACAGCTTCCCCTCGTAATACCTCTGGACTTGTAGAGATTTATTCTTTGTGAATGTTAGTGCCAGTTGACTGGCTGGGACTCTTCTGTAAAAGACCAATACTCATCTGCTCATCATGCATCGGAGCCATGTACGGAGTGTACTGAGTGCACAAAACATTTGGAGCTCAGCTGCAATCATACCAAATACCATCAGAGTCATAAATTAAAAACAAGACATCTTCTAAAGATAAGAAACTCTGCTGGAACTGGATGTGAGGTGTTTGATTGCACCACACAACCTCATCAAATGGGAGCCTTTAAACCACATATGGCCCACTCCCAGGTTGTCTGCATTACAGATGGATCTCCAATGTCTTGTCTGTCTGAAGGTAGAGTGAATTACACCAATAATATATGTGGTAATAAGTGTGTAGAGTTACACTACTGTGGACAACTTTACCCTGTGATGACATATGGCAGCAAGTTTTAACCCAGGAATCTAACCAAACCAAAGTTTGACTCATATTTAGCATTATTAAGATAGATTGAGAGATTTCTTTTACTTTTTTTAAATAACTAGCTTGTTGTGTTGACATGTTCTCTCCGAAATTATCTTTTTCACACAGGGGTTGGATTTTCTGATGTTGCATGATAGTTGTCTCAGTGGGCCTCCATATGTACAAGCTGTCACTGCGTGTGATGTTTTATGAGTTGTGTTTTATGTTGTGAATGCTGTGTGTCACTGGAAATGCACCCAAAGACATCAGACCACGAGTACTCACTCTGTTTGGTCCAGTGTCTACAACTAGCATATGTTTTGCCCACAGGACTGGCAACACACACCCTGTTTATGCCTTTGTTTCTCTTTTTTTCTCAGATCATCAGCTGAATAAACAATAATGAATAGAGGCCTGTTGCTCTGAATCACACACTCATCGATGTTCTTTCTCACACTTTAGAATAGAATCAGTGGCAGCTGTTTGTGAAGACAAGGAGCTCATGGGCACAACTCATTTGTGTGTGTGTGCTTATTTGCTTCTCTCAGTTGCATGTTTGGGTATTCAACTTCTAACTAAAACTCACTCATGCACCAGCAGTGATAAGCCCTGCCTGTCTGATCAGGACTAAAACTGCTGCAGTGGTGCAACAAACAGACTAGAGCCACATTGCAAAGTGCTTAATGTAGGGTGTGTGTGTGTGTGTGTGTGTGTGTGTGTGTGTGTGTGTGTGTGTGTGTGTGTGTGTGTGTGTGTGTGTGTGTGTGTGTGTGTGTGTGAGAGAGAGAGAGAGAGAGAGAGAGAGAGAGAAAGAAACTGCCTCACTGTGTTCATGTCTGTTTGTGTACATGCCAGTCTCCTGTCAGATCTTTGCTGATCATGCCTTCAAGCAAGAAAGTATCTGTCAAAGGCAAACAAAAATGACATTTAGCATCACAATAAAAAGCAATGGGTGAATTAAAAGAACATACAGTGACAGAAGCAGAAAGAGTACTAAACTGTACTGCACTACACTGCACTGCACTGGACCAAACTGTACTGTACTGTATGCTGCTGTATCTGCAGCAGCAGGTTTTGCTGAGTCAGAGAGAGTTCACACAGCAGTGATGAGTGAGCTACAAGGATTGGGCTCAACGCTGCCACTCCATGGCAGACTCTGCAGACTGCACACACAGGGTGAATGATTGTCAAAGTAGTTGCGATGAGATGTCCGCCTCCATCACAAGCATCTGTCATCCATCATATCTTCTCTTTTAGTACTCTGTGGTGTTTCCATAACTGATTAATGGGTGCATTGTTTCTTAGCCATTGTGGTGGCTATTGGCTTAAGTTTCTGCTTGACTTTGTATTATGGGAAGCTACAGATATGGCTTTGTCAGCAGGAAACATCCACTGTTCACTAACTCTCCACAGATGTGCTCTGAGTTGCTCCTACTGTGCTATCCATGTTCCTCTTGCAGGACATTTTTCACATTTATCTACTCAGGTTAATTGCTGCCAATGATGTGTGCATGGCGCAGAATTTTTAGTTTGTCATGGGAACATCATGCAAGTGATACATGAAAACACTAGTAGACAGGCAATTTATTTTTTCAAGAGAAGTCACAATGATTCTAGTCTCTTGTCCATTTCATTTCTTCACTTTTTGTATGACAACATAATAGAATGATATCACCACGTGTGTGACTGTCAGCTGATTTTTCCACTTTTTTCCTTTTTTCTTTTATAGAAAAACTCTACAATTCAACTGGACGGGAGCTGCGGAGAGCCCTCTTTTCCCTCAAGCAGATTTTTCAGGTAATTATTTCTCTCTCTTAGTTTTTGCTGGATTCTAAAAAAATATCTTTTTAAAATCTCCAGCTCACAACATGCAGTGAATTCCACTGCGTTTCATGTTTTAATAGGCATTTTCATTTTCAAGAATGCAGCGTTTGTCAGTATGTTAAGTATCTTCTGCCATGCTCTGGCTACGTACACACAATAACATGCAAGAACTATATGTAGTGTGCACACATGCACACACACACTCGTACACAGCATTGTTTTCTTGAGCTGCGGCGAGTCTGCCTTCGTGGCAGCTGTGGAGTGTTCAGGTCTGGTCATACTTCACACACTGGGCTGGGCTGGGCTGGCCTGGCGGGCAGTCGGCCATAGAGGGGGAGGGTTAACCCACAGTTAGATGGAAAAGAGAGCAACAGACATTGATGCAGGCCCAGAATAGATTAGAATACCTCACTTTATACACTATGAATGGCTTTGTGGGGCTTCTGCTGTAGAGAATGTTGATTACTCTTGTTGTGGAATAAAATAACCACCTGGCCTGAGATCAGTAGGCCTATAACTTATCAGTATTATCACTACTGCATTGCAGTAGTGCAGTGTGCATGTGTGAGTCTTAAATAACAAAGTCATCGACAGGTGTGAGAGATGCAGGTGGTTTTGTCACCGAGGAGAAAATGTGGGATGAAGTGGGGAGGCCAAAGCAACAGGAATTTGAACACACTGTAAGCAGATTGTGTTGCTCATTGCACTTGCAGTAGCTATAACTAAATGTAAAAAAGTAGATTATAGATATGTTTATTCAGCTGAAGATTTTGTAAAAGCTGAATTGAGAAATGTGCTCATGCGCTCTGGCGAATGCTACATCGCATAAAGAAGTCTAAGTACCTGTTCTCTCCACTCGTTTGTTTCTTTTTTGCATTACATTTTCTGCTTTAAGCATGACAAGTAATTTGTCCACTCTGTGCATAAGACATTATGTATAATTTGTGAACATTAAGGTCAGCATAAATCATCTCAACAGTTCCTGCTGTTGTTTTGGGGGTTGATTTATTTCTTTATCACGTAAAACTTTTCTAAGTAATTGGAAATAGTTGGGTGAGCTATTAAACAAAAGGTCCCAGATCATTATTTCTCTGCACGCGCTGTTATTCTTAGTCTATGATTTGCAACCAACGTTCATGCACTCAAAGGGTTTACATCACTCTGAGGACAATTATGTGGTGGAAGTTGTAACTAAATCCATCAAATATAATTGTTTAAAATACATAACAATGTAGTCTCTGGCTCTGTCTATGATGTGTGACAGCTCTTGAATATTCCCCTCTTTCTCCTTGACCTCTTTCCAGGATGACAAAGACCTGGTGCACGAGTTTGTTGTGGCGGAAGGACTGACGTGTTTGATAAAAGTGGGCGCTGAAGCCGACCAGAACTACCAGAATTACATCCTCAGGGGTACGTCCACAGCAGAACAGCAACTTTTCACCAGTAAACTCACAGCGTACTTTCCTCCTCCACTCAACCTTCTCACACCTCAATTTACAACACATGCTAATCGAGGATGTTATTAATCAATCCTGTAACACTTTTCTTTCCATAAACCTATCCAGAACCACATGTGTTTACATACACCATGTAAATTGATGATTGTGCTTGATGACCTTCTCACACTCACACACCTAAGGCGTATAAACAAACTGAAACATGTGACACAGATAATGTAGAAGTAAGCCAAGTTTAGCAGCTGGTTAATTTATCTGTCCCATATCGGTAAGGTGAAAGATCATGTGTGTTAAGGTCGGGGAGGGGCAGTGCGTTCAGGGATACTAGAGGAACAAGGGATTCATAGCACTCGCTGCAAGGTCACTAGCATTTAACAGCCTGCTGTGAGGGGGCAGGTCACACATGCTTAAGTGGCTAATAAAAGTTCTGGCAGGATATTGCAGATCATAAAACTAATTTCCCCTCCTTTTTTTCTCTTTGCTTTCTTTCATTTTCATTTTTCATGTGTAACCTCATCTTTTCATGAAAATGTGTTGCATTTCTATTTATTCAACCTCAGCCAGTACGTCATTAGTTAATTGTTTTTTTTTTTTTTTATGTACAGTACTTAATGTAAACGTAGACACAAACGCATAAGCTTGAATCCTTTTGTGGTGAAAGGTTCCATTTAAGACTACAATTTATTTGGCATTGGGCAATAATATTTCTTCATTAACCCTTGCTAAAAGTAGTCACAGTGTACTTGACCCTCATAATTTGGTGTGCATATTTCAATCAGTTGTTACCTCGCTCATGTTAACTTATTTCAACCCGGTCTCACGGCAGTTCGTGAATGCTTGCTCTCTAACCCCTGGGCAAGTTATAAACATGAATATGACCCCCGCCAGGACTACCTCTAGAGGCTCTGATGTTTAATGTTTGATGCTTTATCTGAACTTGTCCTGGTCCCTCACTCAGACAGATAAATCACATGGGGTAAATGCCCAAAACAAGTCAGAGGATGAGAACGATAGAGTTTTCGAAACTTCAGAGTTACCACATGTAAGAGTTGTTACAGTAGTGTCATTGTGCTGTGAATGATGAGACCACTTCTCATATTGTTTCACTCCTCCTTATTGTGCTGTCCTTTTTTCCCTTTACCTCCCAGAGAATTCAGATAAAACATCTGTGTCAGTGCGGTTCTTTGGGACTTTCTTTATTCTTTCATGTGCTCATTTATCGCTCCATCTCTGCAGACTCCGCAGTTTCCCCTCATGTATCTCTACATCACCAAGAGAAACTAAACCAAACTACCAATCTCCCAAAACCCTTTTCACCTGTTTCAACTCCTGACCTAATTTCTCCTGACCAGCTGAGGATATGTGAAGTGTAGCAGAGCACGCTCCCTTGTGAGCCATGTGTTGGAGAACACAAGTCGAGCATGTGCTGGAACGCAGATGCACAGGTCAGAAATGTATATAGATCTGGCTGCTTTACTGTCGATGACTTCCAAGAGGAGCTATGTCATAAGGATTCCCAGGAGGCGAGTAAATTAGATGCCTGAAAGCTTCACATGTGCAGAGAAAGACAGCGAGAGAACCAACAACAGTAATTGCTTTTGGTATAAAGCATTGATCACTTCTAAAGTGGGTTTCTTTTACTGTAATGTCTTTCAAGTTGAGGCCAGTCAAAAAAAAAAAAGGAGAAATAGGAATGCAGCCTTGAACCCGTCTGTCTGGTGTGCATTAAAAAAAACCCGACAAAACAATCTTGTTCTCTTTTGTGGATAAAAATCAATCTTTTGGTTCATTTGTAGATGAAAAAGGCCCGTCACACGTGCACACCAGTCTGCATGCATTTTACAAGAGCAGGTTCCCAGCTTTAGCTCTCTGGAACATTGCCGTCATTGTAAATGGTAGTTCTTGAAGCTCTCTCAACAATCTACACCATCTCACTTTTTTTTCTCCTCACGTTTTCATTCCATCTTCTCAAAGCCCTGGAGGTGTCTGTGGCCCGTTAGTGCTCCCTCAGTGATGTGGGTATTTTCTGGCTGGGGTCTGGCCCCCTCTCCGAGCCCCTCACACCTGGCTCGGAGGGCTTCCAGACCTGGACCTAGCTCCTTGGAGGCGTGCGTTTTTGGCCCAAGGGAAAGCTTGTATGCCTTTATCACACCATCAGTGGGAAAGGGTGTGAGGTGAATTTTTCAGAGGTGCCTATACATCTGGTCCTCCTGTAATCCTTACACTCAGTGCTGCAAACACACAGGGGCCAAAAAGGTAATAAAGTTCTCATTAGAGATATTCATTCATTTTGAAATAAGCATGGTCATTGGTCATTTTAGAAATTAAATAAACACAGATGCAATGTTTAATTCAACACAGAATAGTTATATGCTTTCCAAAATAGGTGTTAAAGTCATAAATATTTACTTAAAAGCTGAGCAAAGGTTTCATACTGACAAGCAATGTTGTTTGTCAAACTGCAGAGGTCTCATGGGGTTGTAAAATGTTATTTCTCTTTTTTTAAATGTACATATTTTTAATATACACATTTAAGATGCTCTCAATGTCTTTGACCCTCAATCTTCCACTCAAGTTTTGAAAAAAAACTTTTTTTTGAGACAATCTATTTAAAAACAAATGAAGAAAATGTCTTTTCAGCCATGCTAACAGCAAGGAAATAAATAAATACAAAGGTTGTCACAGTAACACATCACTGTTGACAGCATAGTAAGTGCTCCAACAGCCCCTAAATGAAAGCAGATTGAGCAAAAGGTCAAAGAAGTTTCTGCACTAAGCTCAGACTTTTTCACCGTGGTAAGAAAAAGATTCCTACAGTACTTATTACCATGAGCAAAACCAGGAGATGAGGTGGAAGAAAAAATAACAAATAAGGTTTTTCCTGGATCATTGTTCCACTTGTAGTATTTACAGAAAGAGCACTAACAAAAGTAACAACTGTGTTTTAATTGGTAACTGTAAAATGGAAGCAGCAGAGAGAGAGCGTAGATTAAAGAGGAACCAATTACGCTCAACTTGAAGCAATTATTCCCTGCTTTGAAATGTTCACTGTTGACATTCATCACCATAATAAGCTTTGTTTTTAGCAACACTTTCTCTGTTTGCACTTCTTAAAGGCCATGCCATTTCTGTCTGCACACTGTTGTTTACAAAATACCAGCCAAAGTCTCTGTGGAATCAAATTGGAAGTGAAGCTCAAGTTTTTGATTTAGTAGTTTAAAGAAACAGCCTTTTTATTAATACCTTTAGAAGCAGTCTTGGATACATTTTTTTGTAAAGCACATTCTTAAACATTACATAATTTACCTTCATACCCAGAAAGCCATATCTCATCACATGCTGTATTATATTGTATATACATGGGCTTACATGCCATAAGTTATATGTGTGAATTTATAGTTTCCACAAATATGTGAGTTGTGCTGTGAAAGGTCCAAAAGTATTACTCCTTCAAATACATCATGCCCATATTTCATTTTGTGCTTTTATCTCATCTCTCTCTCTCTTTCTATCAGTGTATCTCTCTCTCTCTCTCTCTCTCTCTCTCTCTCTCTCTCTCTCTCTCTCTCTCTCTCTCCTGCTACCATTTTGAGCTCTTCTGTTTTTAATGTCACAGCAGTTATACCACCATAAGTTAAAACACCTTGGCTTCCTAGTTTCCAGAGGGAGCTGCTCTGTGGGAAAGGGAGATGTGCTCTAGTCAAGTGTTTCATTGCCTCTTAAACTGTCTGGGACCTGGAACATTGTTCCCAATACAGCGCTTAGTCCAGCTTTTAGTGTCACACACAGCAGTAACTTTAGTGGGCAGCAGGCTTTTTCACAAGTGTACCTGAAACACAAGACCCTTTTGTTTAAATTGTTGTTGCTCTCAATAGTGATTCTCAGTGTGGTAGCATTACATTTTATATGTGGCAGATCAGCAAGGCAGAGCACCCAGTGATGCGTCTGTTGCGGCTGTAAGCAGTCCAACAAAGTGCTGCTGCGAGGGACACTGAGAGATGCATAAACACACTGTGATGGGCTCACGATTGTATTGCAATGATTTATTCCTCCACACGTAAAATACAACTAGTGTGGCCGGGTTGGCTCATTGGGTAGAGCAGGTGCACATAAACATAGAGGTTTATGCCTCGACGCAGAGGTCCAGGGTTCGAATCTGACCTGTGACAATTTCCTGCATGTCTTCCCCCTCTCCCCCTGTTCTCACCTAGCTGTCCTATCCATTAAAGGTGGAAAAGCCCCAAAAAATAATCTTTAAAATACAACTTGTACTGCAGTTACCAAATGTAAAGTTACTTTGTGAGTCGAAATCAGCGCGTCAGTGCGGCAGTCAACAGAAAGTGTTCGCTCCCAGGCTCACCGAACAGGTGAAGCAAACAAATATAATGTTGTCACTTCCGCTCAAGCCGCAATGAACACGCCGACCACCTACAATATAAGTGCACAATATAATAATCAATAAATAATATAAATGAGACCATAAACAACATTCAGTAGGCCTATGTGGCTCTTACAGCGTCTGTGCAGCGCTCTGTGTGCCAAAAGTGTGTGTCACTGTAAACAAACACAATAGCTGCTAATTTTCTCTGATTATCTCCTGCTTTGTAGTATAATGAGTGAAAGTGAAACCAGCAGCTCTGGTGTTCAGTTGGATGGAAAACCTGCAAACCTTTAGACCTCCATTGCACAGAGCTAAGAACAGACACTATAAGGATAATAAACCTTCATACCTTTTTTGTGGCATTTTTGCCTTTGTTTGACAGGACTGTGTAGAAATGGGGTAGAGTGAGAGAGGGATCTGGCATGGAACAAAGGTCCCAATGCCGGAATTGAACCTGGGCCGTTGCAGCTATGTGGTATGCGTTTTAACCACTTGGCTAAGGCGACGTTTATATCTTTTATTAGGTTGATATCTTCATAACTATGTTAGCATTGCTTGATAACAATCAACAGATAATTTATCAAAATAAAATAAAAACATTTGAACGTTAGACTGACTTTACATGTGTTTAAATAGAAGTGCTTTGATGTAGCTAATGTCTCTACTACTCACATATTTCTATTAAAGGTTGTTTTTTTTCTCCAATATACCATTTCATACTAAGGTGACATTTTATTTATCTTGATTTAGAATCATGATCATTGTTTTTGTGTTATACTCTGACCCAAGTTCTTAAAATATTTAACAGAGCGTAACTGAATTCTCCCTGTGCTGGTTTGAACATTTTGCTGAGCATTAAGTGAAAACCCAGGCACAGTTGGGTTCACAGTGATGTTGGAAGCTCTTGTTGGAAACAGTGTGTATTGTGTTGTCTGGCTATGTTATAGGTCGTCTGTTCTAGAGGGGGGAGAGCTTTACTATGGCCCATCGTCTGGATAAACATTTCTTTCTCTTTCTGTCTGCGCTGTGTTGAGAGGCTTCGTGCAAATGTATCGTTTATGCTGGTTATTATACAGTACCAGTCAAAAGTTTGGACACACTTTCTCATTCAAGTTTCTCATTCAAGTGAATGGGAAAGTGTGCCCAAACCTTTGACAAGTACTGTAGGTGTGATCATGTCCTTGTTTTGGGGATCATGCAAGAATGATGCATAGAAGAAGTTGAGCAATTGGATAAAATAAAAGGATAAAAGGAAATTTGAGATAAAAAAAAAAACATAAGTTTCTGATACACATATGTGGACAAGTCCTGTGTTTGGAGCGAGAAGGAGATCTCAAGGAATGCCCTCGTTGTCCTAATCGAAACTTGAACTCCTGGTTTGCAATGAGATCCCATGGGAACACGTGCATGTTTTTTTTTCTGCAAATCTCAGAGCGGCCACTGCTTCTGCTGCCCCTTTGTGCAAAGCTTTTCAATCTGAAAAACACTCATTCACTCTCTCTCTCACACACACACACACACACACACACACACACACACACACACACACACACACACACTCACACACACACATATATCCATGATACCACTCTTGTTCTTTATAAGGTTAATTCATTCACACTTTCTTTTTAAAGTGCACTCGACAGGGAGGTTTTGTTTACTTCATAATAAAAGCACTAGTTAACCCCTAAACCAAACATCAACAATGAAAAAAATATATATGTATTTTGATTGCTTACAAGGTTTTGTCCTCTTGAGAAAGCCAGTTATATTTTCATACATAATGTAGCATCTTTACCTGTCTGAGTCTCCTCTCTTTTGGGATGACAGAACTGACTTCATTTGGTTGGAGGAAATTTAGGAAAAGAGGGCTACACATGGTTTCAGCCTACAACCTCTCAACTCTCTTACCTCCACTGGCAATATTTTGTCTTTGCCTCCTGCATGGCCTCTTTTTATTAAATTAAATCAGCAGCTTTCAAACTGACTGACATACTGACAGTGCTGCACTAAAACAAACACTACTGTATACTCCATGGACAGTTTCATACGGTCTTGAAAAAATAACACCACCTGTCATTTGAACATCCTTTGCCCACAGGATAAACATTTAAAGTAAAAAAAAAAAAAAAAAAAAGACTAGATTATTTTTAACTGAATAGAAAAACCATACGCTGTTGTCATGTTTTTGTTTAAGCTTAGTGCCTTGTTCCTACCGGATACATCCCACCCTGTCCTCCCCCTGTGTCAGACCCTGTAGACCCCTTCAGATCCCCCCTCGCTGGAGACAGCTTGCATCTGAACCCAATTCAACCCCACCTGCCTGACCTATATTCTGCCTTCCCCATTTTCTTCTCTCTGCAGCTGTAGAAGTTTTCAGCCTTAGCAAACACACTGGCAGTGGAATAACAACTCTGCACTGCAGCCTGTTTTCCTGTAACAGAATTCAGCATACAAGCCAATAATATTATAAGAATGTTTGATTTCTCAAGCTCTTATTTTATCATCTCTTACCTTGCCATCTAAGATACATAAACTATAATGTAGAGAAAAATAAAAACAATCGTTTGCAGTAATGTAGCACGCAGGAGATTGACTAACATTCTCAGCACAAAAGGGGGGGGGGGGGGGGGGGTTACGGCTGATTCCTGTGAGCTGACTGTTTTTTGGGACTGAATTCAGCATATGGCTGGCCAGAACCAGAGCGAATCACACCACTACTCTCTCAAGAGCAGTAAGAATTTACCGCAGCTCATCTTTCAGATCACTGTACAAGTGGGTGGATGTCGTGCAGTAGCTTTTCTCCAAAATCTTCCCTACTTGGATGGGATGGGGAAAAGCTCATCTGTTGGGCTTTCCCCAGTTCTTTATTGTCCTAAAATGATTTTCTGAAATGCAGTACAGTAGCAGCTGTAATTGATCAGCTTTATACTATTTTGAATACAGAGGAAATTGAGAAGTATTACATGTTTTAGCCTTTTTTTGTTTTACTTACAGTGATGTAGTCTACTCGGCTCACTGTGCCCTGCTCAGCAGTAGTTATTCACGTCTGGAAAAGGCTCCCCTGCCTTACTTCATGCTATTGTTCCATGAGGTTTGTTTGTTTGTCTTTAGGGAATTTGTTTGGGCTTAGGCCCATAGCAAATTGTGTCAAATACTGGCAGACATGTATTTAGCACTGAAAATGGAAGCATCCCCCTGGTGTTTTACTGTATGGGGCTCAATGTAGGTCTGGCAGTCGGCTCAGTGACTGGAATTGGTCTGGCAGAGGCAGTTTGTCTGGCTCTAATGGTCTGGGTGATTAGCTGAATAACAAATACAACGTAACCCACAAACATGTCGTATTTAGTTCATAATTGGCACGAGTAGTAGACTGATATTTTTTATGGTAGACAGACTCTAAATGAGAAGCTAGCTCAAGGCATACATGGATGCAGTCATGACAAATGTCAGTACCAAAAGCTACTTTGGTATAAAAGGGATTCAAATTGAAAGAGTAACATCCTGCAAGTACTTGGGTATTTGGGTGCATTTTAAGAATCTAGTGTAGAAACAGGGCCTACCTGAATTTAGCATTTAGGAAAACACTTGTGCAGGCTAGTGCTGCCTTGACTTTCTGTAACACAATTCTCTTCGTTTTATATCCAGCTCATTGTCCTGCACACATCAATGTGTACTTGATCTGGTTTCCTGGCTTTTATTAAGCCTAAGGAGTAGCATTGGTATATTTTTATTTACAAAGCCATACTGTAAACCTTCTTCAAATTGTAATATCCTGTCTCTTGCCAACAGCTGTTATGATCTTTGCACCACTAGGTATCAGATAGCCAGGATTTGCTAAGAATTTGGTAGAATAGAACATCTCCTATTTTGCACTCTGGTCATGGAAGGACCTTCAGAACACACTACAGCTTAGTGATTTTGAAATCTTTTTAAAGCTCTGATAAAAAAAACTATGTAACTGAACAGTGCAATTGCTATTTGCTATACTAAACTGGATTTAGTATTTGTATTATGTATCTGTTGTCACTCTCTGTTTTTGACATGCTCTATTTTATAATTTTCTAACCTCGTAATGGTGTGCTACCATGGCCCATGTCTCCCTCGAAAATGATATTTTAATCTCAAGGGACCTGGTTAAATACAGGTTAAATAAATAAAGAAGGAAACCTGTCAGCTTTTAATATTTCACTTTTATTTTTTCATTGACACTAAATTCTGCAGGAAAATATTACAATGGACAGTATTTTATAAAGCTTTACTAATCAATATTTTTATATTAACAATTAATTAAATGAGTCGCTCAATCAATACTGACGACCATTAAAGTGGACATGAGAAGTAATGAACTCACAGGTCAGTGCTGTCTGTGTCTCTACCCATGTGTTCCCATAATACAGGGTGGACACTCCACTCTTGAAATTCAAATAATTTTCTATAATTATGGTGACACAATAGAACCAGAATCTAAGTATTTTCCAGACTTTGCAGTAAACCACGTCCAGCTCACGTGGATACCGGGAGGCACGCTTTAGTGCAGCTCTCTGCTATTGCAGGGCATAATAAGATAAGAGGCTCTAAGTTGCACTGTATAGGATAGAGATTTGGCCCCTATCCCAAAGTCCTGGTAAAATAAATGTTGCACGTTGACAGACAGTTTGGCTGACCCAGTTTTAATAAATACCAAAATGTGAATGAAACCAAAGGGGCAGAGTGCTGGGTGGAAGGGGAGTGAACAGTTTTGTAGAGGGGAAGCTGTTGAGCTGGTTTCTTGCATCTTTATAGATAAGGTTGTTCATTTTTTTTTTAAAGTCAGCTGGCCCGTGTTGGCGCTGCCACCCAGACCTCAAGAGTGGTTCTCACCTCGGCAGTGGTCAGGGAGCAGCCCTTCCTGCACATTCCTGGGGCTGTGGAAGATAATTGCTGTGGTTTATGAGAGGGAGAGGCCCTGAAGAAACACTTCCACCAGACCTCAGTTGCATTAGTTTTTACTTCTCTAAGAGTTCTGGTTCAGACACAGGAACAGGGTCTGTCTCTTCCACACAGTGGGTCTGTGGTTTCCTTCTGCAGGTCGATGCCATTCAAACGTTCTCTTTACTCTGAAGACAAATGCATGTTGAGTATTGAAAGAAATGGACTGTGAGAGTGCCGTACAGACGCCAGGCTGCTCATAGAACACTTCCAAGTTTTTTTTTAACTAAATCTTTCTTCCTGGGCTATCCTTTCCCCATAATGGCTTACATTTAAATTCTAATCACTGTGCTTTGAAGGCAGATCATTGTCTGCCAACATCTCATTACGTGACATACATGCAAAGGGACTTAAAAATGTTATTGTTGTACTTTGTGTGAGGTATTATAGAGCTGCACATGATTACTTGAATGGAGGCCCACATTTTTGGCCCCAGATCAGTGCTTGAAGTAGCGGGTGTCCTGTACAGACTCAGCACTCACATGCTCTTCTTATTAACCCTCTTCCGGAGTTATTGATGACTGTTGACTGAATGTCTGTTGTAGAGTTTAAAAACAAATCCCATGTTCTGGACCCGCAGTCTCAGCTATTCAGAAAGGTACAACCCTGGCAAAGCATGCCATAGCATAAGGATTTGATCTCACTTTCAAAGCCTGAACTGCAACACACAGGTAACTTTCCATTTACCGGAGCAGTTTCACGACTAATTAAATCACGAGTGTGTGGAAATCAGCTCCATTTGAAGTTCACAAAAGGTGATTGCTTTGAGAGTAATTAGATGTTTCCTTTAAACTGTTTCTGAGACTCTTAAGGTTGCAGTTTCCCATAATTAAAGTTTTTTTTTTTTTTAAACAGTTACAGTATCATTTTACCTAACTGTTCACAGGGTAACTGCATTCCATGTGGTTTCTGGTACTCAAAGTTGAATTGTACATAAATGGCAGCTGGCAATGAATAATTCCATGAAGCAGCAGTTTTAATGAATCTGAGACACAAGGTAATGATTGTCTGGTTTCTGGCGCAAGTGTTTCAATATCATATCATTTATGTATCTTAACTGCTCACAAAATTAAATTAACATATGATATAGACATTCAATCAGATTTTATTTTACTTGGCTACATGCTTAAGTTAAAAAAAGACCATAGCCTGTCAATGATATCTTTAAATGATGTCTCATGGTAACATGTCAGAATGATCTAAAAGTCATTTGATTTTGTGGTTGACTTTTGGATACAATCAGTAACATCTCATCTGTCAGCAGCTGAACATTCACGTTGCGTAATGACACTATAAAAAGCCTCATTAAGGCCAGCGATCTTTTCTCACCCCTGTTTTCAATTGGACATTCCTCAAAAACCTCACCAGATACTGTGCACAGGTGCACACCAGAGATAAAAGTCTGCACATTGATGATATTGCAGGTCAGACATCGGCTACCAATCTAAAAAGAGGTGTGTGGCTCATTACTCATCCAGCCTCAGTCACTGCTGTTTGTGTCTGTGTATAAAGAAATACTGTGAATAGTTATTTTAGCCACTTTTCACATGACAGTTTTTCTCAGTATACCAGCTGTACGCCATGTCATTACCACTGTCACTCATCTGTCAGCAGTGGTCCCATACAAAGACGGGGTGGGGGGGAGGGGGTCTCAGAGAGGGTGACACTCTGGGCGACGCTGACTGAGGAGGTTAATCATGTTTTCATAAACATACTCTGATGTGGTCTGGTTTGATTCGCCATGTTGTCCAAGCCGCTGACTGCTGTGACACACGGCTCTCGGCTCACAGCAGGCAAGGCCTGTTAGGAATGCTCTGGCCTGACGTGT
Organism: Sander lucioperca; assembly: GCF_008315115.2. Taxonomy (NCBI): domain Eukaryota; kingdom Metazoa; phylum Chordata; class Actinopteri; order Perciformes; family Percidae; genus Sander; species Sander lucioperca. Next base: position 28,624,471 of record NC_050182.1, read on the forward strand.
TGTGAGTAATTAACCCTGATTGATAAAAAGATGAACTGCCCCTGCTGCTGCAGCAGTGGGCCGTCGGCATGCGCACACACACACATGCACATGCACTCATGCGTCCACCCACACACTCTCACGCACCATGCACAAAACAGCAGCTGCACCTGGGAATTTTGGCTTATCTACAGCATATTCACGATTTTCATGCCCCTCTAGAGAAGAGGAGAGGAAAAATATATGACAGAATCTGCAGCCTCTCATCATAATATGTAAAAAAACTGCTTTAAACAAGAGGAGATTAGATGGTAATTTTGCTAAGGAGCTCTCTATAAGTCTGCGTAGGTCTTTTATCTAGTTGTTGGATAAAGATTTAACTCTGCCTGTTTTATTTTTTTCTGTATTTTTAACAGTGGTTTGCCAGCTTATGTAGCCCATGAAGAAGTCTCCAGCTACTCATAAATGTTTTGAACTTGATTAGCACAATCTCATCACCTTTTGTCATGTTTGAAAAAGCCAATTCTGGTATTACCCCCCAAAACCATACAGCTTCTGCCAAGAAATAGTCAAACAGGCCTTCCGAAAATGTTCCACTTTCGATGTGTTCACATGTTTATACTGCTATGCTTCTTCCCCCATGTCAGCTAATGTATCACCTACGTTGCACTGGGTTCAAGCTGAGCTCATCCTGTTGCTGTGGTATTCTGTGTGCATGCACAAACTCCCTGTGGATGGCCACTGAGATGCTGTTAAAAAAAAGGCTACATATTTAAAGGGAGCTTTTGTCTGTTCCACTTCTTTCCAGCAGTGTTTGTCTCCCTTCCCCCATCTCCTTCTTTAACAGAAGCTCTACACTTTTACTGCCCCCCATAGAGATCCCTCGGCTCTTATTATGTTCTTATTTATGTATCCTGTTACAGATGGAAGTCATGTCAGCATCCAGTGAGGCACTCTGCTCAAATACTTTCCCTCCAGTTGTGTCAACTGACTTGAAAGATGAATGGACGAGTGCCGTTTTCCTTTTTAGGTCTTCACCCAATTGTTGTGATTTTGAAAAAGTTTATCTCCACAGCAGCTCCAATTTTTATATAGATTTAATCATGATGGGCAGAGAAATATCATTGACCCTTTTCACTACTGATACACATGTTTTTGTGTGATTGTTTATGTGACAACTAGAGAACAATCTTTGAAAAATCTACGTTTTTGCTCATACCTGTATACAAATGGCAAGGTCCTGTTTACAGACATATAGGTTGGGCTGAAGTCAATATGTCAGGACACACTGGTAGTTTTACCTGAGTGGTCTGTCACAAACGTTTCACAATTAGCTAAAAGCAAAGATAGAGGGACCTTTATAGGGTTTATCTAGGACTCTAAAGCCAACCAGATAAGACTTTGTTGTTAAGGTTTCACTTGCTTTACGTAGAAAAGCTTCCTCTAAGATTCCTGACACCAAACATTTAGAACAAGCATTTACTGTTCTAGTTCTTTTTGGTGCTGAGCAGGACAAATGTGGTCGGTTTTTAGAAAAAAGAAAAAACTGGAATGACAGATGATTAACCACACCCCATCTCGCTCTCTCTCTCTCTCTCTCTCTCTCTCTCTCTCTCTCTCTCTCTCTCTCGCTCTCTCTCTCTCTCTCTCTCTCTTTATCTCTCTCTCTCTCTCTCTTTATCTCTCTCTCTCTCTCTCTCTCTCTCTCTCTCTCTCTCTCTCTCTCTCTCTCTCTATCTCTCCAGCTCTTGGTCAGATAATGCTGTATGTGGATGGGATGAACGGCCTCATATCTCACAATGAAACGGTCCAGTGGCTTTACACCCTGGTCGGATCCAAGGTAAAGAATATGAACATGAAACACAGTAGATATACTGTAAAATCAACTTGCCAACCCCATCTGTGCACTGACAACATTAAAATAATCACATACCCCTTTCCTCTGTCATTGTGGTCCCCTCGGCCCTCTAGTGGCCAGATTCATCATGTGCAGCATATTTGACTCTTTCCTCACTGTTTTCTGTAAATTTTGAAATAATATTTGGCATCCAGCTTATTTATTTTTTTTATCAAAACCCAATCATTTTATATGGCAAATTTCCATTGTCAACAGTCATTTTAACCATGATCATTGTGGGTGTTGCTAGTCCAGTCGTAGTGCTGATGTGGCAGCTGTTCAGAAGTGTTAAATTAACTGTGATGGTTTTATCACCACTGACATGATGTTGATGTTGATCTCATTCTCAAGCAAATTAACAACTTTGCTGTGTGTCAGCTGTACTACTCCCCTCTCTAATAGTTTTCTCTCTCCTTCTCACATTTGTGTGCAGTTGTAAATTTAGAATTTAAGTCGGCTCCTTCAGTATTTTAAGTCTGTTATAACCCCATCTCTATTTTATTCTGACTGTAATGTTTTTACTTTTGTTCTTTTTCCATACTATTTAACTACAAAACAGTATGTTTCCCTGTTAAATGTCTATTTAATATTTCCTCAGCGCCACACAATGTTCATATCAAACCTCTCAAGACGTTTCACACAGGAAAAGCTTCCATTTGATAGTTGGAAGTTCAAGGGCTGGCATATCCTCAGGGTTGTGTGGATCCATTTGTTTGAGCAAAAGCATCAAGTGTACAGTGGAAATTAAGTGGATTTTGCTTGGATTTAGGTGTGATTTCTGTGTCAAATGTATTTTCCTCTTTGTATAGTTCCGTCTGGTGGTGAAGACAGCCCTAAAGCTGCTGCTGGTGTTTGTGGAGTACACCGAGTCTAACGCCGTGCTGCTCATAAAGGCTGTGAACATTGTGGATGCCAAAAGAGGTAAGCATTACAGATAGGTTTGGATATTAAAGTCAATACCTGCAGACAGAGGAAACTGTCAGGGCGTCAAGAGTTTGACAGAGGTTTAACTGTGTGAGGCTAATAAGACATTGTATCCATATCCCTGAAATATCAAATTCAAATTATATCAGTTGTATTTCTCTGTTGTTCAAATTCTCAAGTAAAACCCGAGCAGTAAAATATTACAGGAATAATGTAAATAATGTAAAATCCCATTTAGGGTAGACTTTTCCAATTTTACTGATCAAGCCATCCGTGGTGGCTGTAGTGCTGTTCCGCTGACTGCAGATCAGAGTCTCCTGTTACTCAGTAGTCAGATCAGTTGTCCTGGGCAGCTCCCTAGCTATGCATTGAATGAGGAGCAAGACTGTAACTCTTGTCTGCAGCGGGGTTCAGTTACCTGCCACTCTAAAGGAGCATCAGCCGTGCAGGGGATCAGGTATCCGTCTGTCTCAGGTCATCTTATCCCGTCACTTTCTGCTGTTGCGTAAGAAGACTGAAGACTGAGAGGAGGAGATGGACTTGACTCTTGTGTCTGAGACACACGGCTGCTTCTTTCTCATCAGAAAACAAGTCGCCCCTGCTCTGTTTTTCCACTGCCACGTTTTCTAGAGGAAAGCTGTTATGACTGCATCTCTCTTACTGGAATAATGAGATGAAAAAACATTTTTTGTTTGGATTCCTGCACCCTGGTGTTGCTGCATGTTTGCAACTTTATAATGAGCGGAGGGATTAGTTAAGACTTTATTAATACTGTATCTAGTGTATTTGTAAAAAGAAATTACAGGTAGCTCTGTCTTTCTGTGTGTTTGGAGATTGTCTTGTGATATACAATGTGTTGCATGCCTTTTGATGCTACAGGCACAAAATTGTGGTCAAACGTCATCGAGATCCTGGATGAGAAGGATGGAGTGGATACAGAGCTGCTGGTTTATGCGATGACACTCATCAATAAGGTCAGTGAAAGAATACCACCTAGGGCTGGCAACTTGCCGTATACTGATTACTGCTGTAACATGGTCTGCTCCTTTCCGTATTTTTTTCTTTCTGCGTCTCCACCATCCACACGCTGCAGAGCGGAGGAGGGTCTGCCTAGTCCACATAGCATTCCGGGATGGGAGAAAAACGTGCTCTGGTTTAATGGCAATCACAATCGTCATGGGCGGCGCTAAGCGCCGTACGGAGCCACTGTAAAATAGTCGTGCGAGAGAAAACTCAGATTGGACAGATAGTCTAGCTAGCTGTCTCAATGTACCATGCAGAGAACTGAGGAGCAGTTAACCATAGTCCTCATAAATCCACCGGAGTTTAAAATTCCACCACAAAGAAAGCGGAAGGAAACGGACATACATGCATCCGCCGGAATTTCCTGCGGCACCAGAGCAATCCCGGAAGTGGAACGTCAAGGATATAGACTACCATCTTTTAAACCTCTTTTAAACATTGTGGCAAAATGTTATCTACATCTGGGTTTCTTATCTGCAATATATCCAAAGTGTGATCTGATCTGCCGGGCCGCATTGTCTGCTCAATCAAATTCAATCTGTATGTTGTAATTTCATTTTTCTCAAGTTTACAACAGTAGCAACGACTTCATTAAAAATAAGTATGGATTACTGTATCATGTATATAATGAACCTGCCATGTTTTCCCATAATGCACAGGGAAAATGTGATCAAATTCAACACTGGCATCAAAATACAGACAATAGAAGTCCATTAAATAGTACAGATTAAAGTTTAATTAGATAGCACATCTGGCTACAGATTCCATTTCAATACAAAGTTTAAACAAAACATCTTCAGAAGTAATTTTACTCCCTTCCTGTCTCTCAGGTGATCCTTCTCTATTGTTCCAATTATTTTTTTCTTTCACAATTAACCTAAAATATCACAGAGACGAGGTAAGAACGTGTTCTTTTTTATTGACTTTGTTTGTGTTTCAGACTCTGGCAGGCCTCCCAGATCAGGACTCATACTACGACATGGTGGACTGTCTGGAGGAGCAGGGCATCGAAGCCGTGGCCCAGAGACACCTGAGCAGGAAAGGCACTGACCTCGACCTGGTAGAACAGTTCAACATCTACGAGGTCAGGAAGCCTTCACTGCTACATTATCACATAACAACCAGCCTTAATGCAATGTTAATGGGCAAGTGTGTCTCAGAATAGGTCGTAGCTCACATACTCCAGAAATGAAGTGTGTACCCAGGTTGCCGTTTGTTTACTCAAAGTGTGTACCCTGGTTGCTGTTTTTTTACTCAGTTTCTCTGCAATGCCTTTAATCTAGATATCTCTCCGCCATGAGGACGGAGACGATGATACCCAGTTGCCTCCCAGCATCCGCAAGGACCGCCGACGGGCCAGTGTTGGTGGCACCAACGAGAGGCGAGGCCTGGAGAGAAGACGCAGCCGGAGACATTCACTCCAAAATAGCAGAGGCCACACTTCTGCTCCAGCATCACCCAGCAGCCCTCATACTCACGCAAGCAGCTTCCTGCCCTTTGGTGGCCAACGTGTTGAAGACATCAGTGAAAGGTGAGGTGGAGGGAGGACAGAGAGAAATGCAAAAGTGGAAGATATTCAAGAGAAGAAAAGAAGCATTATCCTTGCTTTCATTTTAGCTTGAACTTGGTCTGATCCTGGTTTTAAAAAGATTCAGCCAGGGTTTGTTCTGATCTTGTATTTCATAAAGCCTAAGAGATAGCTGCACCTAAAAAAGAATCACAAACTATTGCTGGTCCATGGAGTATTAGTCTGAAACAGCATGACTGCAAGTGTTGTATTATATTTCAGCATTGGAGAGATGTGTCCATTCTGTACAGAGCCAAAGCAGAGAATATAATTTTATAGTAATAAAACAGCAAAGAGGAGACCGTTGCTGCAAAGTGAAACTCAAATTAATTTCCCCACTGTCAAACACATTCTCCTGCCACGGATGGAAATAGGAAGCTTCTGTAAGCACATGATATGAGCTATCTGCTATCTGCCTCAAGTCATGCTTCCTTCAGTGAGAGTGCATTAAACTCAAACTCCATAATGCCATCTGTTTTATATACAACAAAACTTTGTTACTAAACAAACCCAGAGAAACCACAACTGGCGATTCAGGGAGGAAGCAATTTGCAATCTTGTTTAATTGTTAAGTAAGTAAAGTTTTATTACAATAGCACCTTTCAAAACCTAGGTTATAGAGTGCTTTACAATAGATGAAAAGGTTAAAAGAAGAAAAGACAAGTACAACACAAACATTACAACAGAGCAGTTAGAGGCATCACTACTCAAAATAGTACGCTAACAGTAGTGTACAGTAGCTTGGACTACTTTGCCCTATAAAAGCACCAACACAAATGACTGTTCATTTTTAACCCTGTATTCCATTTTTTAGTAGAGGTCATTTGTCAGAAGACAAAAACTAGGCTTACATTTTAAACCAGGAATTATTTGTCTTCTGCTTTTTGTCTTTCAAATCACCACTGTTGCTGACTTTCCTAGCTCCTCATAATTAAATCATCATCATCATTAATAACAAGCTTTTTTATGTTTTTAAAGTAACATGTGCATATATATTCCTGGTAGCACTCAGGTCTTAAGGTATACTTAAATTCAGTCCAGCAGGTCATATGACACCAGACTAGCTTCTTTCAGTGCACCAGAGGAAATCCTAGCCGCCTTTGAAGATCACTATTTTCCATATTGTTAATGAAATCCAGACAACCATGAGGGATCCAAATAGCAAAGTGGCCGCAGACTCATGTATGACGATATATCCACAAGATATCTCCTACATCCCTAACACTTGTTATTGGATTGAATATTTTTTTTCCTCAATTAAAATCACTGGGGGATGTTTTATATTTAAAGGTTTTGTTGTATAAATGCTGCCATAGAAATTACACTTGTGGTTGTAATTGTTGCCTGTGCATATCCATTTCTAACATTTTGAGACTCAACGTTGTCTTTGACTGTTGTCAAAACCTACTAACCTTCTCATACATCTTTCAATGTTTGTCTCTCTTCTTCTACTTCTAATGCTTTTGGACAAGCATGTTTTATTAAGTGTTTGTCCTTTCTGTGTGTTGTCTCGCCCGGGCATTCCTCTGCTCTGTGTTTTCATATTGTCTCTGTCCAATTTCTCTTTCCTCTCGCCTGCCTACATCCTCCCTTTCCTCCCTTCAACCCTCGATCCCTCCTCTCACTACAGAGAAGAGGAAGAGGAAGAAGAGAAGGAGGAAGGAGAAGAGGAGGAGGAGGAGGAGGGAGAGGAGGAGGAGGAAGAGGAGGAGGAGGAGGATGACGACGAGGCAGATGATGAAAGTCATCCAGTCACTGAGTCCTCTAGACAGGGCACTCGCAGGTATTTTAGGCCAACTGGTTTCCCAAGCGTGATTCCCCATTTCCCTCATACAGTATCTCCCTAGTTTTGCTTCCATTTAAAATGATGCCTCTTTTTTTCATTCCCTTTGGACTCCTACTCTCTTGTATTTTGTCATCCTAGTGTGGCTCCGGCTGTAGCAGACTCTCCTAACATGTGTTTGAACTTAAAGTGTATGGCCAACATCCTCCCTAATGCCAGTGACCAGCCAGGGCAGAGAGAATATCTCAGCGTCAAGACCAGGACATCTCTTCCTGTGTCCGTCGCACCTAAAAAGAGGACCTTTAGTCCTCGGCGTGTTCCTCCCCAGCCACCTGACTGTGTCTTCCGTGTTGCTCTGAGTAGAGTGCCAGGCTCAGCACACCCTCAGTGTCAGTCTACCCCAGCCTCACCCCCCTTCCCTCCCCCTCCCCCTCCCCCTCCCCCTCGACCTCTCCCTCCGTCCCTTGACTTGAACCAGAGCCAGGTGTCTATCGGGGCCGAGGAGAGTGAGAAGGGCCAGGACAGAGAAAGGCACTACAGGTAGAGGGCAGGAGCTACAGTTCATCTACTTGTGTTAGACCATTACGCCTCACAACGTGGAAACACACTGTCATCCCGATCACTGGTGTCTGTGTCTCTGTGTAGCTCACTGTACACTCAGCAAAAACACATGCAAGCATCTTCGGAGTAAAAGCAGATTTAGTCATTCTAAAAGTTGAAATATCTTTTGTCTTTTCGTGAAAATGTTCCGTCCCTTGAGGTTATTTGTGTTGGAAATGCTGGAGCTTAGTTCCTCTCTACCTCCTTCATCCTTAAAAACAGTTTTCTTGGTCACAGTTGCCTTTATTTCCCCTCAGATAGGATTTATGTTGCATCTCCAAAGACATACTGTACCAAAAAAAGGACAGACAGACATTTACCACTCATCTGTCTTCCATTGTGGCTCTGCACCACAGTTAATTCAGGACAAGTCAATACGTTATTTCAAAGCATTACAGAATTCAAATGAGTCACAGTCACTGTCTTTAGTTGTTCATGTACTTGCAGAGCACAATAGAAACGGGGTAGTTTGGACTGGCATAGCAGTTACACAGCATGTATTCCTGATGCCATTTAAGCACAAGTGATCCAGTGAAAGCCTCTAAAATAGTTGTATTTATTAGAATTAACAGTAGTTTTATTGCTTTCTAAATAGCACATTGAATCGGTCTTGCCCCTGTCAGCTCTGTTGTTGTGTGGTCTTGCATCCCTCCTACCTTCGACTGCTGTCTCACTATCTTGTTTGTGTGACTAACATTTAATTATTTGATCTTTGGAGTGACTGACCTAACTGTTACTCTCTTTTTTTCTCACTTCCATCTTCAGTCTGACAGATATAAACAACTCTCCTACATCTTACACAACTAGAAAGCCCTGCTGGGCTGACAGGTAAGGCCAGGCGTCAACAGGTCAAGCGTAACAAGACATAAATAGTTAGTAGTGCACATGATGCAGTTTGCCTAAAATGTAAGTTGTACACTAGTATGTTTCCAGTGGTTGATTCTGTCATCTTTAACTATTTTTATTTATACACAATGTGTTGTGCAACTGTTCTAGGACAAAATGTGCAAAAATTATATCAGATTCAACACAGCAATTACAAGGCCTCTAAGAAAAGAGTGGATCTAGTGAAAAGATACATTTATGAAAGGTTGACCCCATGTACAGACATGGATGAGCAGTGCACCAGCAGATAACCCTTCAGACTTTGATGGCATGGCTTTTCTCACAGGAAAGCTATTCAGATGCCTCAGTGTAAACTATCCAGCAGTATGACATTGGAATTCACATCACAAATTCTTCAAGTGTTATCCATCCTTCTTCTCTGTCGTTCAGTGGAAAATATCTTAGGAGAGAACAAAGCATTTATTTTCCCCTTCTCTTAACAGAATCAGTGGCAAAGGCAGTCCATACCCTGGCAGGCACCAGGCTCCTACATCACCCATCCATCGCTTCACTAGTTCAGCAAGCTCCACACCAGACTGCAAATCAGTTGACAGGTTGGCCTCTCAACAGTTCCACAGCTACTGCAAAATATTTTGTCTATATGGTTGATTAAATGTAACTCACCTCATCCGTAAAGCTCCCATTTGAACAAATGTGCAAATACCAACACTCAAACCAATTACTCAATTTTGATAATGTTATCACAATTTGTTCTTTCTCTTTGGCGTGTAGACCTGCTCTAGGGGGCTTGCTAACTTCATCGTACAGACAGCATCAAGAGTCTCTGGCTGCAGAGAGAGAGAGGAGACGCCTGGAAAGAGAAGAGCGTCTGCAGAGAATCGAAAGAGATGAGAGGAACCGCTTCAAGTTAGTCTCACCTTACAAATCAGACAAAACACAGCATGACTTTGTGTCAGTGAAAGTATATTATTTCTTTACTTTGTACCGTAGGCAGCTGTGCAGCCAATAAAGACATGTTGGCATTTTTAGAAACAGGTGGCTCTAGTTTTGACTCTGGAAAGATATTCACAAATCTTCCACAAGTATGATAAAAGCTGGGCTGTCTTTCTTTATGAGGATCATTAGAAATATTGGATCATGACAGGAAGAGTGTTCTCCTCAGTTGTCTTGTCTAACCTTTTTATGATTTGCTTTCTTTGTACCATATCATTTTTTAGTTTAACAATTGAAATATTCATTTATACATACTGTGAATACAGGTCCTAAATTCTGGCTCTGTTTTTGTCTTTCTATCTCAGTCGAGATTATGCAGATAAGAGGGAAGAAGCAAGACAAGCCAGAGAGGAAAGGTGAGCTTACTTTAGTTCATGGGTTCACATGGATCACACAATAATGCTGCCGTTGTGAAGACAGATCAAACAGCTAAGGAGGCTTGTAAGTGCTTTGAGATCCTATTTTAAAATTGACAGCAGATGTAAAGCCTCAGGGTGAATTATAGGTGCAAGAGCCCATTTAGGCCTGCTCACCATTATGACGTCCCAAAGTTTACAGGACAAGTGTGTAATTGTTTTGGCATGGATGAGGTCCAGTTATCTCCCTCTGACCGTGTCTGTGTGTCAGTGTGCATGCAATATAATTTATAGCTCATTGCCCTCACCTTTTTTACCCCCGTGAACTGGACCATGCATCTGATTGAATTTTAAAGAATGTGTGAATTGAGATCAGTAAACACCAGCCAAAAATGTTACACAAAATAAGGGCATCATTTGTCATCGTTTGACTCCCTGAGTAATGGGATTACAGCTTAATTTTTCCATAATTACCCAGGAATAAGACAAATATGTCATAAAGTTCACAGCATTGATTTTTCAGCTATTACTTACTAAACCCTGACTTCATATCTCTAAAATGCAATCTTCTCAGGGGCCTGTATTGATTTTATTTATTTATTTGTCTTTGAAGACATCTGAAAGCTACTTTTTGTCATTGCAGGTACAAGGCTGTGGAGAGGCTAGCTGCAGAGGAGTTTGAGCGGGAGCGCCCCAGGGTGCCATCAAGAGGACGGACAGAGATCACTTTGTGTTTGAGTCCCAACCCTGCCAGCCGCTCTGCGTCCCGCTGTTCCACAACTCCATCCATTATCTCACAGGAAGACACTGCACACCAGACGTCAGGTAACTGGTGTTTGCCAACCATTTATTCATCATTAGTACCCGAGTGATATGACCATGAATGGACTGTAATGTCTGCTTCCAGGGCTGGTAGAGACATTACTGGCTGTCAGAGCACCTGTCACACACACTGGGCTTTGAGTAGTGATTATCGTTTAGAAATTAGATACAGCTGCACTTCTGCTGAAAGGGATTATTGAGAGTAACTATTTGACTCTAGAAATGCATATTAAAATGTATAAGGGAATTTATAGGGAAATAGATACAGATATTTTGATGTTGTATGTGTGTATTAAGAGGCTGATTAAACTGCCAGAGTGATTTAAGGCTTGCAACAAAAAAGGTTTTTTTTTCCAATTTTTTTTCTACAACACACTTGTTTGGTAACTACTTGAACAAAGATTCAAATATTGAACTTTTAGTTTTTTCTGAAGCACTCTCTCTCAGCCTTTCACATTGTATTTTACAGTCATGTTGTATGATCATGAGCTATGGTAACAGAACAAATTGCTTTGTGAATTGTTTCTACAGTCTGGAAATGTACAGTCACTCACTGCAATTAAGGATATGTCGGGAAGCAATTTAAATCTGTTTTAATTATAAACAAAGAATGTTTCTGAAGACTATCAGATAATATAAAGGCACATAACCGAAGTACTTAAAGTAACATTTTTTCTACGTTGTTTTGATTTCTCTTCCAGGAACAGAACATATCTCAGAGCCAAACCTTGACCCACAGACAAGAACCAAAAGTCCAGCGCCAGAGTTAACAGTATCAGAACCTTCCCCCACACCTCCCTCCGAGCCAGACAAGCAGCAGACTGAGACAGAGTCGCCTGCAGAGACAGAGGATGTTGCTGAGATTCCGTCCGACCAGAATGTAGTGGCAGAGGCGACGTCAGATGAAAAGTCAGGCATGGAGAAAGAAGAGCGCCAAGAGCAGGAAAAGCTTGAGGAACAGACACAGTGCATGGATGAGGTAGAAGTAGAAGAGCACGTAGAGGAGGCGGAGGTAGCAGATGTAGCAGAGGTGGGAGAGCCAGATGTGGAGGTGAATGTCGAGTTAGAGGAGGTGTTTGAGAAGGAGCAGCCCACGGAAAGGGATGTAGAAGACGGTGTACTGCTTAGCGAGAAGGAGAGACAGAACGAGGAGGTGAATGAAAAAGACAACTGCTCTGCATCCAGCATCTCCTCCACGAGTAGCACTCTGGAGAGAGAGGAGCGGGAGGAGAAACTCACTAATGACATTGAAGCAGGTATGACCGATGCTAATTTAATTTACTTACTTTGATAACCAACCAGCGTTGGGCAAGTTACTTCCAACATGTAATACATTATAGATTACTAGTTACTGTCATTTGAGAGTAATTAGTTATATTACAATATTACTGTCTCTTATTGAAATGCTTTACACTACTTTTGCGTTACTTTCGAGTTACTTACACCAAAATGAAAAGAGGAAGTATGACTTGGCAGGTAGCTTGTGAATTTCACCACGGGATCAACAAAGTCTCATCTTTATCCACGTTAATACGTCATAGTTGATTTGTAATATTTTGTATTATTAATCTGAATCTGCAAAGTAACTTAAGCTGTAAAACAAATAGTGAAGTAAAACGAACAATAGGCCTATACTCTGAATTGTGGTGGAGTAGAAGTATAAAGTAGGAGAAAATGAAAATACTTAATTAAAAGTACCTTACAATTGTATTGATGTATGGCATTGTTACTTTCCACAGCTGATACAATGTAATGATATTACGTGTAGTAAGCCTAAACAGTCAGTTGCTCGGACACATCGCTGTCCGCGCTGACGTACCGTTACCTGTTGGGACACAGATGTTGTCCATACCGTCTCTGGCTCTGACCACGGAAAGAGTGACGGGACAGCACCTCGCTTCAACGCAGCATAAAAAACTCCTGAAAATAATAGGAGTATGTCCATCTCACAAATGTATCCGTCTCTGCAGTCATCTCAACCATTGAATTCCAGCAACAGAAAATGACACTCACAGACTTTTTTTTCTGTGTCGAAATGTTTCGCGGTGTTGGTGAATTCTTAAAAAAAACAAAACACCACCAAATGTCGGGTTAAAATGCGTTGTAACTTGCATTACTGAGATGGTAACGGGTATAATAGTACCAAAATTGTATTAGTAATGCGTTATATTACTGCGTTACAGCAAAAAGGAATACATTATTGCAATTGCGTTATTTTTGTAATGCGTTACTGTAACCAACTATGTTTATTTTCTCAATGTCAAAATACTTTCCGTATCAACAGGCCAATGGACCCAGTGCATTAAAGATGCAGATGTTAACGACCAGTGCAACAAAATACTCAACAACAAGCGCTTCATGCTGGACATGCTCTATGCTCAGACGACAGCCAGTAATGATGAAGGGAATGTAGCAGAAACGGAGAAAGAAAACTGTAAATGTGAGAAGGAGACAGAGGATAGTGACCCCTCTGTGACTAGCTTGGCCAGCAGGATCTCCACACTGGAGGCTCACAGACAGGCCAGAGAAGAAAATGTGAAGAAGATGGAGGTGGGACATCTGGACAACCAGGGCAGTGTCCGAGCAGTGGCGGAGAAGTTTGGAGATTTGGTCAAAGGCCTAACGTGTCCTTCTGAGGTTGAGGTCTCAAAAGAGCAGCAGCAGACTGACAAATCACCAAGCGCTGCCTCATCAAGCCTTCCCCCTAAGAAAGAGTCAGACTATATCTGGGATCAGCTGATGGCCACACCCAGGGAGCTGCGGATCAAAGAAATGGACTTCACGGACCTGAGGGATGAAGATGACATGGACATTTTAGATATGGACAGTGTAATGGGGCCGAGTGACCTGATACCACCACCTCCCCCTCCACCATGCAATGCTGCCCTGCCACCACCCCCACCCCTGTTTGGGTGCCCCCCTCCTCCTCCCATCCTTGGCAAAATGATGCCCCCACCCCCACCATTCATGCCCCCAATCCCTCCACCCTCCCCTCAGCTGAGTCGAGGGGATATGCCTCTCTTCCAAAAGAAAAAGAAGACCATTCGTCTCTTCTGGAATGAAGTGCGTCCCGTGGACTGGCAGTGTAAGAGTCATAAATTCTGTAAGGAGTCCCTCTGGTCCAAACTGGAGCCAGTTAAACTGGACACATCCAAGCTTGAGCAGCTGTTTGAGTCCAAATCCAAGGAGCTGCCTGTCACGAAGGTAACATTGTTGCATTGTGCATGGTTCAACTGCTGTTACAGTTGAACCATGCAGTATTAAGATATACTTTCGGAGGTTTATTTTGCGGTCCTGATTTGCCTCGGTTTCTCTCCCATAGCTCAGGATTTCCTGCTATCCAGCACCATATTAAAAAGGATCATTTTGTGAGTTTATTGGTAAATGTGGCCAAACACCTGTCACTCCGGGTGGCATTTACAATGGGTGAAACCTTTCTCAGTATTAGTGAGAGGAGAAAATCTTCGTGTTTCGTTACTACATCAGTTTAATCACCTCCTATCTATGGCTCACTCAGGCTGGTGGTCACAATACCCACAACAAGACCAGGGTAAACAGTCCAAATATATTGTATAGCTCTATTATGGTGAATAGGATCCAAGCTGCTCTCTGTCACATCTCCATTTTGTGATAAAGGCTGATAGGTCGGGTGTGTTTTCACACATATTTTGTGTAGTGCATCTTTAACACATTAAGGGCTGCTTTCACTACTCAAGATATATGATCTAATATGATGATGGTTTGTTTCTCTCATAGAAAGTAGCTGTTGATGGCAAACGACAAGAAATCATAGTCCTGGATTCAAAACGCAGCAATGCTATAAACATTGGCTTGACTGTCTTACCTCCTCCTCGCACCATTAAGACCGCTATCCTCAACTTTGATGAGTATGCACTGAACAAGGAAGGCATTGAGGTAAGCATTTTTAAAGACACATCCTGTATCTAAATCGGTACTGCATGTCATACATACTGTCTAGTCCATCCAATAGAACCACTTCAAGCTCACTGCGTCCATAATAAACATGGTTTTCTTGAAGGATATTTACTCAGCACACCAACATACACTGATGGATTTCCCCAAACAAGAGATTTAACTCCTCTAGATGGGATGGCCCACAATGTTGACATATCATGTGATTTTCTGGCTGCACAGCTGGCTTTTTGGTTGTTCTCATGTACTCAATCACAGTGATGATTAAAGGTTAACTCCACATGCATATTTTCAGCTCATTTAAAAAAACATACTACAGACGTTTTAGTAGATACATAAATGATTAATGTTGCATCCCTTTGGGATAATATAACCTGTAGTTTTCAGAGTTTCACCTTGAGTTCATTTTCAGCAGAAAGGAGGATTCCTCCTCACCTTTTGTCTCTGGAGATAATTTCAGCCAGACAACAAAAGTGAGGTTGGAAGTTCAGATGTCACACAAGTTTGTGGTAAAAATTGGCAACATCTTAGATAAACAGAGCGGGAATGTCAGAATCAATTTTTTTTCTCTCTCCTCCCATGATTTTCTCCCTGACATATTATGTAAAGGTTTTACTCAGGCGTTGAAAAACAGAAAGGTTGACTTGATGAATTATCCTATAAGCCTGTTCCCTTCCCTTCCTCTCCTAGAAAATCCTGACAATGATCCCCACAGAGGAGGAGAAGCAGAAGATCCAGGAGGCTCAGCTAGTCAACCCTGATATTCCCCTGGGCAGTGCTGAACAGTTCCTTCTCACCCTCTCCTCCATCACAGAGCTGTCTGCTCGCCTGCAGCTGTGGGCATTCAAGATGGACTATGAGCTTATTGAGAAGGTCAGACACATTCATGTCCACTTTAATCACATGCACACAGATCACACCTTACAGAGTTACAGAAGTAAAACACTCGAAAACTTCATTTATTTCAACTCATTATTTTTATTTTTTATTTTAAAGGTCCCATGGCATGACAATTTCACTTTATGATGTTTTTTAACATTAATATGAATTCCCCCAGCCTGCCTATGGTCCCCCAGTGGCTAGAAATGGCGATAGGTGTACCGAGCTCTGGGTACCCTGCTCTGCCTTTGAGAAAATGAAAGCTCAGATGGGCCGATCTGGAATCTTCCCTATATGTCGTCATAAGGAGGAAGGTTACCTCCCCTTTCTCTGCTTTGTCCGCCCAGAGAATTTGGCCCACCCATGAGAAAGAGAGAGACATCATGGCTTGCAAACAAGCAAAGCATGGCAGTTGGTCAAGGCCACACCCCCACCCTCCACCTTGACCCCCCTCTCTCCTCCTCAATAGCATTTAAAGCTACAGACACAGAAATGGCACATCCTAAGGAAAGCTCATTGTGGGACTGGCTCTAGTGGCTGTAATTCTGCACCAAGGCTGAATTTCGGGAAAGAGACTTCAGATACAGTATTAGGGGACCACTGAGGCCTATAAAAGCATCCAAAAAGCAGCATGTCATAGGACCTTTAAAGGAATCAAAGTATAGTAATAATAATTACAAATGAGGTATTTATTTGCTTATCTAACTCTCTGCAAGAATTTTTCCAAAATTTAGAAATATTTAACAGAGTATTCCACCAGTTCAGAATTGCATTGCTGTAACACTGTCAGACTCATCATTTCTATTTAAAAAGGATTCAATTTGACCTACATTATCCATAATGCAACTTGAACGCTAACAGTTTAGTCTGAGATTCGGGTGTGTTATGCTAGTAGCAGCTAATGTAGCCTCAAGCAGAGATGAGGAGCGAGCTACAGGCTCCATCTAACTCCACAACCTCAGATATTTTTCTGTTTCAAACTTGTAGTCAGCCCCAACCAACGCTGCCTCCAGTGACATCAATTAAAGCAGTTTATCAACTCCATGAAGCTCCCTCTGGAGCCACAAAAGGCTTTAAACTATTTTATTTTCACATATGCAGAAGTACTCCCAAGACCTGTAAACAGACTTTAATGTGTAAATTTGGTGGTGTTATATTTTTGACAATTTACTGTACATTGTTATTAGAGCCCGACCTATATATCGGCAGGCCGATATTATCGGCCGATATTAGGCATTTTCCAAACTATCGGTATCGGCATTTATAATGGCCGATAAATGAATATTTAAAAAATAAAATAAAAATGGACGAAACACCCTTCAACCATGTTATGAGTGTTGGCGTTGCATAGTTTGTCCACCAGAGGGCCTCTACAACGTCCCTGTTGGCAACACTCGTGTTTAACCCTTTAAGTTTTATATCTTAAGTTTGTATTTTTACACATTTTATTTATCAGAACTTTAATATATTTTGATGTTCCTCTGTTCTGTTGTGACAATAAAACAAACAAGTTTATTTTTAAACTACATTATCATATTATTTTAGTGAGGACTCATAAATAACTACAAATAACTAATGTTAGGGAAATCTGTTTATGTTTTGTTACGCGTTTCTGGATTATTTTTTTTAATATATATCGGCCGATATATATCGGATTTCTAAATCACCAAGTATTTGTATTGATATCGGCCTTAAAAATCCTTTATCGGTCGGGCTCTAATTGTTATCAGGTGAGAAGAAGAACAGAATCAAATAGCAGAAACATGGACAGGCAAGGATAGATAGATGTTTCCTGACTGCATTCCCATGCTCTGTTAGGAAGTGGCAGAGCCTCTGCAGGACCTGAAGGAAGGGATGGACCAGTTAGAGAAAAACAAGACACTCCGCCACATCTTGACCACACTGCTGGCCATTGGCAACTTCCTCAATGGCACTAATGTGAGTAACTCTCAAGACATATATGGCTTCCTCATTTTTCACTTTCTCTCCCTCTGTGTCTTTTACTTACTTCCTTCATTTCGCCACACTTCTCCTCCTCCCTCAACTCTCCCGCCAAGATATTTATTTGGCAAGGATAACAGTGGACTCACTATGTGTAGCAGAATGTGCTGCCTGACTGTCTGCACCAGACACTGTCCTTCTACAGTAAAAACGCTCATCAAGGCCTCTGCTGGACCTGGCTCTGTCTGTCTGAGAGGGAAAAGGGAGGGAGGTTGTGCAATTGTGTGTTTTCTGACAGTTTGTCTGGCTGCTTGTGTGTGAACTTGCATCTATGTCCTGCATTCTTTTTGTCTCACTTTGTGATGGGGGTTTCTGTGTGTATGTCTATGTATTAGTGAACCTCTTGGATATGAGAGCCAAAAATGCAAAAGGGAAACATAAGTCATCAACATCAAAACAAGTAGTTCCCGTAAATGGCTGCATTTATATGTTTTGCAGTAAGCCATTTAAAACTGGCAGCAGAACAAGGGAGATCCGGTTGGGATTATGTCTTTTATGATATATTTGGGCTTTGGTGAGCAGAACAATCGGTCGAGTCTGAAGTAGATTGAGGTTTCTGATAATCACCAGCCTAATGAATCTACATATCTACTCGGCGCACTCCATAGAGCCCCTTTTTCTAACCGTGCCAAAAAGGAAATTCACTGCAATTTGGTCCTCGACTAGGGGCTCTTGATTTTTAATTCCAGACAGTTGTTTCCGTCCCACATTCTGACTGTGTTGTTGTGTATGCATGCATCTCTAGGCTAAAGGCTTTGAGCTGAATTACTTGGAAAAAGTCCCGGAGGTAAAGGACACGGTTCATAAGCAGTCCCTGCTGCACCACGCCTGCTCCATCGTGGTGGAGAAGTTTCCAGACAGCACTGACCTCTACTCTGAGATAGGAGCCATCACCCGCTTGACCAAGGTTTTTTAAACTTTTTAAAAACTTGTTTGTCCACAGTATCAATTAACTAGTAGTAAATGCAAATGACATTAAATGCAAATGACATATCCACTGAAGAAGAGAGTCCTCAACAATTCTGTGATATTGTTGTCAGGTGGACTTTGACCAGCTTCAAGATAATCTGGCCCAGATGGAGCGTAGGTGCAAAGCATCATGGGATCACCTCAAGGTCATTGCGAAACATGAGATGAAACCAGCATTGAAACAAAAAATGTCAGACTTCCTCAAAGATTGTGCAGAGAGAATTATTATTCTGAAGATTGTACATCGAAGAATACTCAACAGGTATGTTCAGGTGTAGATTAAATGCTGGATTAGATTAAATATTTTTTGCATTTTAGTTCATATATTCTATATTTATATCCGTTTCAATGGCATTTACAACCATTTTTAGTGTTTAGTGACTTTCATTACTTTTTGAAGCATGTTTAAACTTTGCTTCCACCCAAAGATCTCTGTGATGTTGCTCTACACATCTGCAGGTTCCATGCCTTTCTGCTGTTCCTGGGCCATCCAATATATGCCATACGTGAGGTTAGCATTCATCGATTTAGCAAGATCCTGAGTGAATTTGCCCTGGAGTATCGCACAACAAGAGAGCGCGTGCTACAACAGAAACAGAAGAGGGCCAACCACAGAGAGAGGAACAAGACCAGGGGGAAAATGATAACAGATGTAAGTGCTCCTCACCACGAGCAATGGTCACACACCAGTTTCTCAATTTTCTGATCATCTTCTTTGTTTAGATAGTACTTTCTCAATTCTATGAGACAATATGAGCAATCTCTAGACACTGGTTATAAACTTAATCTGGTTAAAGCGCCAAATGTGGCCATTTCTGACAGACACAGCATACATTTATAATGACATCAGCACAGTTCCTCGGTATTCACATGTATAGATTACTGTAACAACAATCAGTAAGTTGTTTTTAGTGTATCTCATTCTGTAGCTGAAGCAGGCTAAGAAAGGCCAGAGCAAACACCTCCCTGCATGATTAAAATCCCTTAAACCCTGAGGAGTTGGCTGCTAGAGTGGACTCCGCAGCCTGCCTTGGCAGGGGCCCCTCTCTTCAAAGGTACCCTAATTCAATCACTGTGTGAAGATTCAAACCTTTGGATGTCCCTGAAGGAGAAAAAACAAGGCCCATACCTTATCCACACTCTTACAAAGATGTTCAGTCAGATATGCTCCACTGTTCCAAAGCTTGTATATACAGTATCTGCAATGTTTTTTTATGGTATAGGGAGGTTAAAATCTCATAGAAGTTTTGATATTTAAAGGAATAGTTTGACATCACTTTCTTGCTGAGAGTTGGATGAGAAGATCGGTTTGTTTAAAATGACGGTTAGCTTAGACTAGACTAAAATCAGGTGCAAACAGCATTGCTCTGTCTAAAGGTAACAAAATCCGACTACCAATAACCCCTAGGTAACATTTTTTTTTTTTTTGTACAAACAAGATATAACGTGTTAATTAGTGAGCTTTGGAGGTGGCGGTAGGCAAAATCTTTTGGTTCCCAGTCTGAATGCTAAGCCAAGCTAGCAGGCTGCTATGTCCATATTTACTGTACAGACATGTGGTATCAGAGTATAATCTTCTTGTCTAACTCTCTGCAAAAAAGTAAATAACCGTGTTTCTCAAAATATTAAACAATTTCTTTAATGTCGATGACACAAATTAAGGATTACATGCGTCTTTATGATTTGAGAAAATGCTACAACCTTTGTAAAAAACAATTAGATAACTCATAAAGTAGTGTGTTTATCAATCTGAAAACCTAAAACCTGTTTCCTAAATATTTGTCACTTTGTATATGAAAAGTTTTCACTTGACACTAGCAGTATACAGTATTTACAACACACCTTTTGGCTTTTTTTCTTCCATTTCCTTTATCCCTGTAGAGTGAGGATGAAGATAATAGTGAGGTAGGGGGGTCACTTTGTGTGTAACCAAGTGCATGTGAACTTTCTGTTGTGACTAACATTCAACTGGATTGCTGTCCTAACCTTGAACAATAACGGATGTATTTACGAGGATTAAAGGGGTGATAGAATGCAAACCCAAGTTTGCCTTGTCATAGTTGAATAACGACAGTTTGGAGGGTAAATAGGACATACATAGAACCTCAAAATCCCATTGACGCCTCTTTTCTCTGCAAATCTCACAATTTGAAACTGCTGCTGAAAACAGGCAAATCTCAACCAAGCTAAAAGTTAACGTCAACTCCTCAACTCCTAGTCTTTGTCACACCCCAACATTTACATAGGCTACACCACTGATCTGAGATCAGCTTAGTCTTCTGAATAGGTCACGCAGATCTCAGAAATGTTATACATTGTTCATCCGCTATTGAATTACTAAATTCACTTCTGAGACTTTTTTATGCGAGAAATCAACTATGTAGAGGTCAAATATGTGCCGTTTTACGAAAATGTATGGCTAATTGCAAATTTTGTCCGACGTTTGTCGCAGTTCAGCAGGAGTTCAGCAGGCTAACGTGACAGCGGCCGGTGCTGCCTCGCCGCCCGGCGTGTCCTCCTTCACAGACCCCGGCTCGCTGTGTCTGAAATATGAGACCTGCTGTCTCGTCTCCACTATATGTGTATGTGGTTCCCCATCCAATCAGCGCGCATCTCATCTAAATATTCATGAGCATACCATATTTGGAAGAAAAGCTCTCGTTACAAATAGGGCCAAAACACAGGGATGCATAAGGGCCCATAAAATAGCACCCGGGCAATTTTCAGCCCAACCAATGTTACATACCATATTAGGAGACCTTAAGGAACAGTGTGAAATACCCTATATAATCATTCTATCACCCCTTTAACAAAGGACAAGTCATCAGTAAGACCGTCAGGTTCTGTGTGTGCGTGTGTCCTTACATGAATGAGGAAGCTTGAAGGTGATGAGGGTGATGAGAAGGAGAGAAAGGAGGTGTCTGCATGATGTCGGCTGCAGTGTTGAGAGAATCTCACTAGGAGGAGTCGCATTTACTTCCTGGAAGAAATGAATGGACCTCAGAAAGGGAAGCTGTACTCTTAAACCTGGCATGTCTGCATTATTATCATGGGGATTTTTTTTGTTTTGTGTCACAGAATAACCAGCACTTTAAATGTGTATGTGAAACTTTCAACTATTCAAAATGACTAATTGTTCTTATTCTAGGCTGGAAAGTGTTGAGTCACTAGTAAAGCTTAACCTGTATTCTTGTGGTTCTTCCCAAATACTAAAAGAGCCAGAGCATGGAGCTGAGTTTCACCGTCTCCTACTTGTAAAATGTCAGATATAGTAATCCTGTGTCCTCCCCCTCCAGAGTGGTAAATTTGGCAGTGGCCCATCAGACACACAGGACAGCCAGCCTCAGGGTATCCAGTATGCTGAAGATGCAGCTGAACATGAGAACATGAAGGCCGTACTAAAGAGTAGCCTGCAGATCGGAGAGAGCGCGACATCCACGGTGCCAGGCCTCCGTACACGCACCAGAGCCAGCAGCACCCGAGGTCAGACTCACAAACATGTTATACTGTTACAGCCCCTGTATAATAAGTATGACTTTTAAATGACGTACTATATTACTTTTTTTATTTTTATGGCATATATACTATGACTTTATATGTATTTTCTATGGCATACTATAATATTACTTTTTATGACTTTTTTTGGCATACTATACTATGACTTTTTAGATTTGTTTTATAGCGTACTATACTATGACCTTTTATGATGTTTTTGTGACATACTATAGTATGACTTTTTAATTACATACTATATTACTTTTATAGCATATATACTATGACTTTTTACTTCTTTTCTATGGCATACTATAATATGACTTTTTTGGGCAAACTATACTATGACTTTTTATGATTTTTTTATGACATACTATACTATGACTTTTATGACTTTTTATGACATACTATACTATGACTTTTTATGGCTTTTTATGACATGTACAGCACGTAACACATGCTATACTATGACCTTTTATGACAAACAATTCTATGACTTTTTATGACATACTATACTATGACTTTTTTATTATTTTTGTGACACAATAGTATGACTTTTTAATGACATACTATATTACTTTTTTGACTTTTTATGGCATATATACTATGACTTTTGTATGAATTTAATGACATACTATACATGACTTTTTTATGACGTACTATACTTTGACTTTGTTATGATTTTTTATGACACACTATACTATGACTTTTATGACATACTATATACTATGACTTTTTCATGATATGCTATACTATGACTTTTTTATGACACACTATACTGAGACTTATCTATGACAGACTATGACTATGACTGACTATGACTATGACTTTTTAATGACTTTTATGACATAGTATACTATGACTTTTTTATGATATACTATGACTTATCTATGACATAATGTACTATGACTTTTTAATTACTTTTTATGACATGCTATACGATGACTGTTTATGATTTTTTATGACATACTATACTATGACTTTTTTATTAATTTAATGACATACTACACTAATAATAATGATATACTATGACTTATCTATGACATAATGTACTATGACTTTTTAATGACTCTATGACATACTATACTATGACTTTTCTATGACATACTATACTATGACGTATCTATGACATACTATACTATGACTTTTTATGGCTTTTTTATGACATACTATACCATGACTTTTTTATGACTTTTTGAAATTCTATACTATCACTTGTGTAGCAATTATTTCGACATACTATACTATGACTTTTTTACAAAAACATAAACTTTGTGCTAGGTCAGATAGCTTAGGGTGATAAGATTTTGAGAAGGTTGAGTGTTCAAATCTTCAGGAAGTTTTGAGGTCCAATATACTAAGTTAAAGAGACGAATATGCCAAAATCATAAAGCCTTCTGTCAGGTCAGATAGCTTAGAGTGATAAGAACATTTTTGGAAGACAGAAGGTTGGGTGTTCAAATCCTATATGTTCCATTAAGTTTTGAAGTCCAATATACTAAGTGGAAAAGACAAATATGCCGAAAACATAAACGTGTTTGTCAGGTCAGTTAGTTTAGCGTGTTAAGAGTATGACTGAAAGCCAGAAGGTTGACTGCTCAAAGCGTATATGTTTGGGAAAGTTTTGAGGTCCAATATTCTAAGTGAAATAGACAAATTTGCCAAAAAGATAAGTGCTGTGTCAGGTCAGGTAGCTTAGAGTAATAAGAGAATAATTGGAAGCTAGAAGGTTGAGTGTTCCAATCTTAGATGTTTTGGTAAATTTTGAGGTCCAATATACTAAGTGAAAGAGACAAATATGCCAAAGACATTGCTTTTGTGTCAGGTCAGATAGCTTAGAGTGATTTTAACCTGCTATACTATGACTTTATCACTTTTTTCGACATACTATACTATGACTTTTTAATGACATACTATATACTATGACTTTCTATCACTTTTTTTGACATGCTATACTATGACTTTTTAATCACTTTTTTTCAACATGCTATACTATGACTTTTTTTGACATGCTATACTATGACTTTTGTATCACTTTTTCTCAACTCAGTATAGTATGTCATAAAAAAGTCATAGTACACGTTTTTCATTACATACTATACTATGACTTTTTTATGACTTTTTGATGACATACTATACTATTAATTTTGTTATGATATACTATATACTATGACTTTTGTCACGGCTCAGAGAATAGTAGGACCCAAATGCAGAGAGAGTCAGGCATATACTATGACTTTTTCGACATGCTACACAATTTCTTTTTTATCACTTTTTTCGACATAATATACTATGACTTTTTTATCACTTTTTTCGACATGCTATACCATGACTTATTAATCACTTTTTTCGACATGCTATACCATGACTTATTAATCACTTTTTTCGACATGCTATACTATGACTTTTTTATCACTTTTTTCGACATGCTGTACTATTACTTATTAATCACTTTTTTCGACATGCTATACTATGACTTTTTTTCCATGCTATACTATGACTTATCACTTTTTTCGACATGCTATATACTATGACTTTTTTGCCACGTACTATGACTTTTTATCACTTTTTTCGACATACTATACTATGACTTTTTTATCACTTTTTCGGCATGCTGTACTATGAATTTTTTATCACTTTTTTCAATATACTATACTATGATTTTTTTATGACTTTTTGATGACATACTATATACTATGACTTTTTATCACTTTTTTTGACATGCTATACTATGACCTTTTTATCACTTTTTTCGACATACTATACTATGACTTTTTTATCACTTTTTTCAACCTACTATACTATGGCTTTATCACTTTTTTCAACATGCTATACTATGACTTTTTTTATCACTTTTTCGACATACTATACTATGACTTTTTTAATCACTTTTTTCGACATACTATACTATGACTTAATCACTTTTTTCGACATGCCATACTTTTACTTTTTTTATCACTTTTTTTGACATGCTATACTATGACTTATTAATCACTTTTTTTTAATCACTTTTTTGACATGCTATACTACGACCTTTTTATCACTTTTTTCAACATGCTATACTATGACTTTTTTGACATGCTATACAATGACCTTTTTATCACTTTTTTCGGCCTACTATACTATGGCTTTATCACTTTTTTCGACATGCTATACTATGACTTTATCACTTTTTTCAACATACTATACTATGACTTTTTTATTGCTTTTTTCCACATGCTATACTATGACTTTTTTATCACTTATTCTCAACTCATAGTATAGCATGTCATTAAAAAGTCGTACTATGACTTTTTTATGACATACTGAGGTTTTTCTTTTTCTGACATACTATATACAATGACGTTTTTATCACTTTTTTCGACATGCTATATGACTTTTTATCACTTTTTTTCGACATACTATACTATGACTTTTTCATCACTTTTTTCGACATGCTATAGCCTGCTATGACTTTTTTCGACATGCTATACTATGAGTTTTTATGACATACTGTACTGACTTTTCTATGACTTTTTTGTTACATATCATACTATGACTTTTTTATGACATACTATACTATGACTTTTTTGGTTGTAGACTGTATAGATTTCTTAAACCTGCCCTAAAATACAATATGTCTGTTGTTTTCCTATCCATTCTGACCTTACTTCTTTAGGGTGTGTTCCCCCATGGTGCTCTGCCAGTGACGACGCAGTGAACTGCACAGATGATACAGCTGATGAGATCATGGAGAGGATTGTTAGGTCAGCCACTCAGGGGCCCAGCCAGCGGACGCAACCTCGGGAGAGGAGACGATCCCGAGCCAACCGAAAATCATGTGAGTCAACTCTTGGCCAATTGGCATTGTTTATTATCATGCACAGAGACATGCAATCAACTGCATGTGCAAACACTGTAATAATACACTTTTCATCCTGTCTGCACAGTGAGGAGAACACTGAAGAATGGTTTGACAACAGAGGAGGCAAATGCTCTCGGCTTGTCCAGCGGTTCAGAGATGCAGGTGTGAGATGGACATAAGGACGTCTGGGAGCCCTTTCACTGCCCCTTCAATTCCAACTCCTACCCTGGCAACCCACTCCACTCTGGCTTGGCACTAAAATCCCCCCCAGCTTCAATGAGTTGACCTCATCTTTATGCGTTTGGTACATAGGCTTGACACAAGTGCTTCCTGAAGAGAGTGGATAAAAGGTTTTATTCATGAACTGACGGTCAGAGAGAGCAGAAATGGAGCGCTGCATCCAAACCACTAAGCTTTGCTATTGCTGAAAAAACATCATTGACATGCACTCACAAGGCTTACACACAATCACCCTTTAAACGTGACATTGCATACAAACAACTGTGCAAAAGTGTTTTTTACAGTGGAGGGCATCAAGAGTTGGCAGTGTGTGTGCTTCAATCTCAGTGGCCTTGACTGAATCCAAAGGGCAAGAAGTGTGGTACAGACACTAAACTCTCCGCTGCTTGGGTTTAGTGTCAGCCCTGCAGCTTTAGAGAAAATTAAAGACATTTCATCTGTTGAATAGATGGCTTTGTGCAGAGGGTTATTCTGTTATATACTACTGTAGTAGTTTGTATTTTTTTTTCCTTTCGTTTTGCTCAAGAAGGTGCTCAAATAAGGAACAATTGCACTGGATATAAGAGTTGGGTATCAATGGAATGTGAAATCCTTGACACTGATGAACCACTGACATCTGAAATATACTCAATTGTTTAACCAGCAAATCAACAGTAGCACAGTTTTTAATGTCTAATCAAAGTGGACACATTTGAGGCAGATGAGCATCTAAAGCTTTGTCAAATGTCTGTTAGTTGACTGGATAAGAAGGATTTATCAGAGAAACATCTTTTTAAAGATCACAGTCAACAATTCTGTTACTGCGGGTGATACCACTAGTTTCAGACTAATTCTCAATATTTGTAGGTTGTACACAAATGTATAAACAAATGTATTCAAGATGCATCATGTGTGAACTATTCTCACTGATGGACTGAACAGTGGGAGACAGTATGAGGAAGGCAGATGCAGTGTTACACGTGAGCAATCTTCAGAGTTATGTAGTTTTATCTTCTAGAAACTATGAGCTGCACATCTCAGAGTGCCTTTCAGAGACAGTTATTTATTAAGACGTTTTCAGGGACATATAATCAAGAAAATGTTACAGATGTGCAGTCTGAGGAGCAAGCAAGAGGATAATACTGCAACGTACATCACTCACGAGCTGTGATTTATTTTTAACCAGTGTTTTTAAACAAAATTATTTTTTTTCCATGTTATGTCTCGGATCAAATAGTATGTTATGAAGATAGCTTTAAAGTATTTATGAAAATTTAGGATTGGTCATGCACATTAGCTGTATCCTGTTGCCTTACTGTAGAATACGGACATGCATTGTTCCACTCTAGTCGAGACCTCGGTAAAATATAAGTTAAAAATAGACCAGGCCAAATTAATATGTAGTTTAACCGGCATCACTGGAGATCTCAGTTTGTCAATCATTGGATATTCATCCCCTAACTATGAATATGAACATCAGGGTTTACATGAGAATTAGTAATATGGACGCACATTAAATGTCCATTATTTATCTATTTTAAAACATGTAAATCTGAATTGAAGTGAATAAGAAAGAGCCCGCCGTTTTTTTTTTTTTATTATGTAGTTCGAACTATTGAAGTCGTATTGCTATTAATTTGGAATGGCCTTGGCTTAATTAATAATCATTTCAGTTTATATCATGGCAAGGTAAATCTATCCACTAGCAAATTTTCACTGTGATGGAAACATAGCCATTGAGAGAAACAAGAATCTAGCGCAACATCATGATAAGGCTACATAAAACCACACCAGCAGTACGTTTTTTGAAGAATTAACTGAAAACTATTCAGCACCTTAGACTCAATGTGTAGCATGCAACTTAGGAGAACTGAAGTTAGTGGGGGGGAGCTCATTGGGTTTCCCAGATTGTACTGATTTTTGTCAAAAACAAGACAGAATAGATGTGTAAAGTAATATAGGGGGAATGCTGTAAAATGATGTACATGTCATGACAATGTCTTTGTTGTTCCTGTTTTTTTTTTTTGCTCCATGTGTAGAATAGTGTATAATAGACTAAAAGCAGTATTATTCTAAATATAATTTAAGCAAACCAAGCCATACTTGGTTTAAAAAGGTGTCACTTCTGCTTGATACAAAAGGAGGTTCACTTCGGTTCTCAGAGCTGTAGGGTTTGTGTTATTAAACCTTTTTACTTCACAGACTGCAAAGTAAACAAACGTAGTGAAAACGTGCAGTGATGAAGTTCACCAGCTAGTCCTGTGGAATCCCTTAGAAGCCTTTGATTTCATTGCACTCAACATGTTCTTCTTTTAACATTAGCCCACCACACACATTGCTGCCTGTGCCATAATATCACTGTGGAACTTTGACACAAATCTATACAACCAAGGCTTCTATTGCGTCTATGCCCACAGCAAAAACTATGTAACAAATACAATAAAAAGGCTCGTTGAAACATCTTTTGACTATTTGTTTTTACTACATCTTTCAATTGTGTTGTTTTAGAAAAATATGTGTCACATCTAACACTTTTGGGGGAAAAAGCAAACCAAAGAAAACTTAAGCCTCTTTATTTTCAGTCCACACAACCCATGCTTCAAGTCACTTTATGTTCAAGAGCATATAGAGGTCGATGACAAGCTCACCAATACAGCTCATCTGGGGTTTACACATGGCCACCACACAGACCCATCATTTGGTCTTGTTTAAAATTCCTATACGTCCACAGGTGTTATGGATCTAAATGTGATTATGGTTTGCTTTTAATAAGTTGCAGAGACATAACGATGAACAAGACAGCTACCTACAAAAAGGGGGGAAAGTTTGGAAAAAAAACAATTGAGCATCAAAAAAAAAAGCACAGAAAAAATAAAAATCAGCTGAAACAGTCTCAGCAAATCCAGTGCAACCCAAGACATGTTCTGCTTTATACTAGCTGAAAACAAAAAAAAACAAGGGCACATATTAAGAATTATATAATTTGTATATCCTGATCATAATTCAAATTTATCAATATACATTTTCCCTGAACAATTACTTTTGCACAGTACCTTTCAATTGTATAGATAAATTACAAAATGGAGTATTCCCTTTCCACCAGACATGATTTACTTTGTAAAACCCCTGAATGACTGACAGGCAGAAAGCTCTTATGCTGTTTACATTTTATATTGCTACATTTTTTAACAAAAATTAACAAAGGGATTTTCAGTTTTGCATATTTTTCTTAGGTCTGTGGTTTGGTGTGCATCTGCACCAATAATGTCAAATTATTACTGAAATAGCACCAAAAGACAAACGCCTGACTGTTAAAGGTCAGGTGTTTATTAAAAGTGTTTTAGAAATAGTACATAGCAAGTGTGCAGTGCAGTTTAATCGTTAACCACAAAGTGATTAGATTTATAAAATGGCAAAGAAGTAAACAACACTAATTGTGTATTACACATAAAGCTGATCCTCAATTAACGCAGACAAGTCCGACCCGACAGTTTTCAACAGCTGACTTGTCTTCTATCGCAGGGTCACGGTTAGGAATTAATCTTCTGCAATGGATACAAGTAAACTCAGAGCTGTTGTTGGACACAGTTCCCGGTGACAACTGTTTGGTACAATTATATTCTTTTAGAGCTGGCTTGAATTACAAATTATAAAAAGAAGACTACGTCCTTAATGCATACACATGATTCAGGTTGCCTTCCTTTTAAAAAATAAGTTTTGGGGATCAGTTCAGTTGGAGAAACAACTGAAGCTTGATGTTTGAGATGTCTAAAAAGCTTATATAAAAATGTATACCCAAATTATAGTTCCTGTGATTTTTAAAAATACTTAGTTACTCATGAAGTTATTTCAACATATAGCACCAGCTTGTAGATCATGCCAAGCCTTGGGTTTGGTCTAAAGAGCAAATCTGTGCTGCACTAAAATAGTGTAACCCAGACAGCAGTGAGACAAATTGACAAATCTTCAAAGAACTTAAAGTGCCACTCCAGTCCCACTCCAGCTTCCCAGACTTCAGCTATCTAAACCTAACCACAGTACGCGTTTCCTATCTAAGACAACTGATGGGGAGCTTCAAGCATTTCCATGAGGAAAGTGTCAATAGGTGTGTCACCGATAAGCTTGAAGAAGAAGAGATGCTCCAAGCACTTCAAGCCAATAGATCGCAGTGCTGGCAGTCGAAGAAGGAGCTTAGCAAACCTGCATGGAGCAAAGACGACATCATTTAGCTTGACACGATAAATGTTGCACCAATGATTTTTAACTATTTTACAATGTAAAATGAAAGCAGTAGAGTGAAAAACAAGAGCATGTCAAGCTTGTGACATGGATTGCTGAGGACATTTACCTTCCCTGCTGCTCTGGGTATTTCTGTTTGCAGTACGCTTCCAATGATGCATAGACCTTTTCTCTAAGGAGCTCCACCTCACCGGTGTTGGAAAGCCCTTTAGCATCTGCAATAAAATAAAGAAATATTTTGATCAGCGGCAGGACATTTAATGATATATCCCATTTTGTAAAATGTTTCTTATAATTTAGATATCAGCACTGCGCAGGCACCTGGGTTGAAGAGGACGATGGCTCGGAGGCAGCCCAGCTCTGCTTTGTCCATTTGCATATCTCTCATTTTATTGACGAGCTCCGTAAGGACCCTAAATAATGACACATTTTGCAAAGAATTTTGGAAAATGTTTGAGTGTAAAATAAGAGCATAATGAGAAAAATAAACTAATTGCATTGACTCCAATACATATTACAAAAGTGTAAAATTACCTGTCAAATATGG
This sequence comes from Sander lucioperca, assembly GCF_008315115.2. Classification (NCBI taxonomy): domain Eukaryota; kingdom Metazoa; phylum Chordata; class Actinopteri; order Perciformes; family Percidae; genus Sander; species Sander lucioperca. The sequence continues at coordinate 28,655,384 of NC_050182.1, forward strand.
CACCGACCTCTGCGCTCTGCACACTCTCCCTGTGTTAAATTAAACCAGTTATTATACAGACACTACACATATGTGCAACATTAGACAAATACATTACAATTAGTTGCAATTTATCATTGAGTATGCTGGCAGTTTTTTGTCTCCATAGGCACACCTGTCAAAAATGGCTCCAACTCCTGCGCTGTGTGCATTGTCACGCTGCAGCTCAGAGGCCAGGAGAACTCCATCCTTCAAACCAATGGAGCGATGGGAGAACGAAGCAATGAGGAGCTCATTCCAGCCTGACAAATGAAATGCAATAAAACTGGTAAGTAATGAGCAATGACAAACATGTCAGTAGTTCTTAAGGTGAAATTACAGTCTCAATGAAAGGCTGGTTTGAACTCTTTGAATTGTGGAAAAAATTCCCTCCTGAGGTTGAAACCAGTACTATAAAAGAAAAACTGTTTTAATTTCAGTGCGACTGTGTACACCATCACTACTTTGCCCCTGACACATCAGGATGCATTTCCACTGTTGCAAACATTTGATAGCTACCAGTTCCCTTTGAGATTCACTTCCACTGGGTCCTAATCCAGTGTACCAGTGCAACACACTTTTACAAACTCAAGTTATTACCAGTAAAACCTTTTAGGGACATCACCGAACACATAACAGATACCTAGGCTCACACTTTTCTATATCCCTCCAATTACAGCTGCATAACTCAAAAAATACAACTGGCCAAAAAACTTATGTCAAAGAATACCTGTTGCCATCCTCAAATATATTTTATTGTGCATTAATTAACAATATCAATTCTACCTTTTATTTCATCTATGCATGCACAAATAGCAACATTCAGGCTATCAACAATATTACCATAATTTGGAGTTTTCACAGATATTATTCAAGTTGCTTTGTAGTTACTTTCACCCTAGATTTGATGTTAAGGGCAGCAAAAGGTTCACCTCCAGGCTTTAAATATTTCCTTGTGTTCTTACATTTAACTAGGGTTGGGTACCGAACCCGGTGCTAATATGGCACCGGTGCCTTAACGACCGGTATCTAGCGGACCGAATAGCAACGTGGATTTTGGTGGCACTGATATGCCTGCGCTTCTCTCTGATGCTCCGAAACGGACGTTAGAGGCAACAGAAGCATCGCTGCACGTGACGCTAGTTAACACCACAATCGACAGCAGCTAACGTTGGCCTACCGCTAGCTAGTAGCTGGATTAAACACGGTTACAATGCTGACAGCTAACACTAAACAGTGTAAAGTGTGACTGTGTTTCACTGGAGAGGATTCCAACACCGGGACTAACAGTCTGCAGCTGCCGTTGATGGAAAAACAACACTGCGTTCACTGAAACTGGTGCATTCAAAGTTATTGTAAAATACCCTTTTCCCATCTGGTGGTTGTTTTTGTCATTCAACAACAATTTAATAGTGAAATAAGTTATTGTTATAAGTTATAGTTATTACATTATTAATTATATAATTTAATTTTGACCATATGGCCTTAGCAATAAACAAGCCATTCTTTAATGTCGCCGACTGTTGTTTAGTACCCTTCTTTCTTTCTTTTTTACTTTCTTAAACAGTATCAGTTCAGGTACCGGCACCGTTTTAAAAGTATCGCTTTAGCACCGGTACCGGAAAAGAAACCACGATACCAAACCCTACTTTTTTTTTTTTTTAAAGATAATTTTTCGGGGCTTTTTAGGCCATTATTTCCTTAGGACAGATGAAGACATGAAAGGGGAGAGGGGGAATGACATGCAGCAAAGGGCCGCAGGTCGGACTCGAACCCGCGGCCACTCTGTCGAGGAGTAAACCTCTATATATGTGCGCCTGCTCTACCAACTGAGCTAACCCGGCCACACCAAACCCTACTTTTAACATTTTGTTTTTAGTTTATTCAGTCCCTCCAGGATTTTGCAGCCTTGTTTTGAGATTGTTGCGGCCCAAAATGCCTGATTTCGTGGGAGCTTTTGTAAAAAATTGCGATCAAAGTTGCAATGTCTTTTGTATGTTTGTTGCAATGAAGTTGCGAGAGAGACCTTACCAAAAAGGCTCAGGATGCTGCAAATGTTGGTATAATATGAAAATGGCTGGTGGATTTAAGACAAAAAAATATTTATTGAATGAATCAAATTTGAACATATGTGTCAGTGGCTTGTTGATCTTTACATTAGTTAATTTCCTAACTTGGCCTGGGACACACATTCATACGGTTTGATAAAGTACTGACTTTAACTTGTCATTGCACTTACAATAACGAGCGCAGCTGTCCTCAATTTAGGTCATCGTGTCGTCTCATCACCTTTTTGTCCTGCATCCACCGTGTGTTTGTGTGTGTGTGTGTGTGTGTGCAAGCATCAGTCGCAGGGGGAACGGAGCAGCAGCCCCACCCGCTGCAGAGAGCCAACAGCCAGGATGGAAACGGCAGCAACTTCAGTGACTTTTAAATCGTTACAGTCTACATTGATGTTAAAATGTATACAGGTTGGCAGGACGGTCTGAAATGTTTTGCACGGTCTTTCGCTGTACGTTTTGTTGGTAAATGTGAGATGTTCGAGTCACACACACGTCTCGTGTTCATGTCACAAACAAGGAAATGATCAACCCATTCTCACTCCCGCTTGGTCATTAGCTCTCAGAGTGCACGTGGGACTGCTGTGATTGGTTGAAGTCGCGGGAAACTTCAGGTGATTGGTCAAAATTGCGAGTCGCACCAAATTTGCGGTGATTGGTTGAATTCGTGTGAATTGGCGACATCGCGAAATCCTGGAGGGACTGTTTATTTATTCAAATGTGCAAATAAAATGTATTTAGCAGTTCACATAACACTATCTTAGATAGCAGTGTAGTTGTATAAGGCTAACCCACACTAGAAAAATAAAAACAGACTATTTGATCAAGTATCCTTGGCCTTGCTACTCTTTGTATTGTATTTTGTAATACTGCAACATTCATAATCTGCCTCTGATAAACTTGCAAAGACATGATGTGGATCTGATCTCCGTGTTCTATGTGTTGATTTTGAAGGTGCAGTTCCATACGGATCATTCATGGCTGCTCTATCGTACCTGCACGCAGGAGGATGACCTGGTCATCGAGGGGCAGTTCAGAGAAGTGAGGGATTCTCTTTGCCCACTCCACCAAGGCAAACAGCTGTTTGTCTGCAGTCTGACAGATGTTGGTAACTGCATCATGGGGCTGAAACCAAACAACAGATTACATTTTCTTAATTGTACATCCAAACCAAATACTTCCAGCAATTACAGTAAGTCTGTACTTAAGAGCATGCTTTTAATTAGGTCATTCTAAAATCATGGAGGTCCAAACTCATCATGCAGGTGACTGAAAAAAGTGACTTATATAAATATATTGATTGCAATGTTGTAACCACTCACAGAGTTGCCTGCAGAACCGCCATCAGAGTGAAGTTCAGTCTTCTGCTCCACAGCCGTCTCTGCCTCTAAAATCTTCTCCACAGGCATCTCCTCATTCACGCCGACACTGAACTCAAGCTCTCCTTCACGCTCTCGGTTCCTCTGGCGCTCCTCCTGGACCGCTGGGTCAGACAAAACATAAGGAAACAGTGGCGGGGGGGAGAAAAGGAATGAGATGATGTAAATACTGAAGAATGAAAACTGTAAACTAATGGAATGTATGGGTTAAAGAGTGATATTATGCAAAGTGCTCTGTGTCTTTGCAGGGTTTTTGCTGCATTGAGAAAGTCTTGTTCAAATTCTAAACTGTCTTGACAAAAATGTAAACATGACAGCACAAGTCAATTTCAAAAGCGTTGCATTCAGTGGATTACTGTCAATTATACCTCAAGTGTGGGGCTGGCAATTTCTACAGTACATTCTTCTAGATTTGATTTTGATTCAGGGAGTTAAGAACTGATTATGAAACGTTTCTTAATGTATATTTTAAACAATGATTTTTCATTTCCATATGTTTTCTACTGTATAGTACATTCAAAATAGCATATTTAACATCCATCATGACAAAAGTCAGATGAATTAACTTCCATTATAAACAAAAGTATAGTTACTGGCAGTGTGAAGTTACATGCATGAGATTGTTATTAACATGCCTTCCAGTTAGCTAACATGCATTAGCCTAGTGTTTTACAGTTGAATATTAAATAGTTAAAGACAGAATCACAATGCATCTAAAAAAATCTATTGTTTTTCCCATCCCAACTATAAAGGCAGCATTACTCCAGAGTGGCACTGTACTAACAGCACAAAGCACTAGGACAACAGAGATTAGCATGTGAAGTTTGTTAAAACTCAACGGCAGTCAACTAAGAGTCTATGTTGTCTACAGCAACCCAAAAGGAGACTGTGATCTCAATGAGGTGAAAGAACAGAAGCTGTTGTCTGATCCAAAAAATTCTAACTTCCCTCAATCAAATTGGGAGGAAAAAAAACAACAGAACTGTCAGTATCTCTTTAAAAATACTGACACTGTAACATATAATCTACCCATAGCACTGGCAGTTCAGACACTGACAAAGGTACAGCCAAAACAAACTGACATGGTGATTAAACTGGCAAAGCAGAGCGCACAGACTTTGTGTTTAAATCTGGAGCCAAAATTTGAGCTGCACAGACTTAGTAAAGAGGCAACACCTCTCATAATATATGTATCGTATACTGTACGCATTTAAGATACTTAAAACTGACCATGTGGCCTATGAAGGCCTTAACTAGAATGATTCATTATATATTTTGCTGCTTTTACACCAATCCACTCAGACTTTAAAGACAGTTACACAGATTCATTAAATAACTACACCTGTCTGACTGCTTATTTTACAAAGCAGTGTATCATCACAAGGCACTATACCACAGCGATCCTCGCTCACCATCATTTCTGGGTATGTTTTCACACGTCAATCCACCAGTCAACAATTTTGCATGTCTAACACAACAGGCTAATTCTCAGTAACATAAAAATACAGTATCTTTAAAATTTCAATGTCATACTCATCCATCCCTCATCTTTTCCATCTTCTTTTATCCACTTTACATGTTTGATCACTATTGAAAGATGGAGAAAGGGTAGAATAGGAGAAAATGAAGAGAAGAGATGGAGAGGGGTTAGTTATATAAACCAGCCCCAATACACTCGTCTCTACCCTTTATCTTATCTAATCTATCTAATCTAGCATCCACCCTCACCTACGACGGAAATAGTACTAATCCAATAGTACTTAATCAATTTAATTGGGCTTCCTTTAGCATAATTGGTTATTCTAAGAAATGTAATGACTGCCAATGTTTAAATCATTCTAAAAATTTATATTTAACTCTATGTTGCAGAAAACTCCAATGTATCCTCCTTTGTATAGTTGCATGGAAGACAGCTCGCAACAAAACGTGTTTCTAAACCTTCAATAGCCAAACAGGCTCTCAAAATGAACTTAAACCTCTAATTAGACCCTGTTCCTTGCATACCTTCCCTCTTCATGCCCATGGCCAGGCACTTCTGGTAGCGGCAGTACTGGCAGCGATTGCGCTGGCGTTTGTCGACCAGGCACTCTTTGTTATCCCTGCAGGTATAGCTAAGGTCTTTGCGCACAGTTCGTTTGAAGAAACCTTTGCAACCCTCACAGCTGTACACTCCATAGTGCTTGCCTGTAAATTACACAAATAAAAAAAGTTAAAGTTAGAGGCTGATGGGGAAATCCAACAAAACACCAAAGTGAAGGTGACAGTCTGACACACATTTTGTAGCCTATTTCTATTAGTAACAGTGACTGAGATCCATTTTGTTAAAATGTTGAGGAAACACTTGACAGCAGGGGATTATCCATACTAAAATTAAATAAAACAGTCTAAAGCTGATGCTTCTCTTCTGCTAATCCTGCTCTTAGCGCACTAACTCACCAGAAGAGCGGTCCCCACAGATGACACACATGCGTTTCTGAGACAACATTATTCCAGGGCTGTGAGCTGGCATGGGCCTCAGGCCAAACGGAGGCTTGATATCTTCTGAGCTGCTGATTGAGTGCATCCCTGATATAGGTGCTGAAGAAGAGATCTGGATACACAAAGCAACCAAAATAATAATAATTAAAACACTATAATGTCTTTGGTTAATTGTACGTCACTTTACATGCTTTTTTGCATTATCCAAATTTGCTTCCTCCTCTTTTCATTGCACTGTACATACGGTAAAAAAGAAATGCATTGCAGTTTACCCAAAATTAACATAACATAGCCTGTGCCCATGTAAACAAACACCGGTACCCTACAACTAAAGCAGATTAATCTCTTAAATACAAAAATGAAGTGTATAATAACATACATTCACAGACTATAATGGCTGCCAGTTACCTGACTGTTGCTGATGGGTCCAAACCCCAGAGAGGGTGAGACCACTGGGGAGTTAAGTGAGGGGCTGATAACTGAGAAAGGAGAACCCAAGATGCTGGTGGGGCTGTTGGAGGCTGAACTGTTGGGCTGCTGTGAGGACATGGCTAGTAAGCTACCCAGTGGAGAGGAGGCGGTCCCGTCTGAAGGATATCAATCTGAGGGTGAAACAAAAGGATATTATGAGTTTTTTGATTGAACTTGAAACAAATAGGTTTGACTTAATCTTAAAAGATTAAGTCAATCAACTGAATTCTAATTGCCAATGTCAATTATTTTGTATTGGTATCTGTCCCTGTTTTGTTTTGCCGACTATCTTGACCTGGGGTCCGTTTCAGAAAGCAGGTTTAGTGAAAACTCGGAGTTTGTTAACCCTGAGATGAGGGAAACTCTGAGTTTTCCGTTTCAGAAAGAGAGGTTAATCAAACCTGAGAGAGAGGGGTTACTCCAGCCCGTTTCAGAAAGAGAGGTAACTTAACCTCAGAGTCAGTTACTATGGTTACGGAGTCTGTGAACCTAACCTGGTCGGGAGCAGGTTTTCTTCAAGAAAACCTCAAGTTTCTCTCAGTCTCCTCCCTCTGACACAGCGCACTTTCATTTCCTCATTCATTCATTCATTCAGTCTGTATCAGGCACATTTTAGTATGTCTATTTAGTTTGTCATCTGCATGAATAAAACAACAGTGTTGGTTTATTATCTGTTGGGCAGACTTATAAAACGTTTTTGTTCCGAACATGGCGTTTCCTTTTGTCAACGATCCCGTTGATGAAGAAGCTGTATTACTTCGCAGGGAGTTAAACATACGTCGGGAGATGATATTGAGGCCCCGACTATAGATGCATTTTCATTTCCAGATAACTTCCTATTTGAGCGGTATCATTTTTCTTCCCAGTCTATCAGTTATGTAGCCTACATAACCTTATCCGTCCTCATATCGCTAACGTCACCCATCGTGGACATGCTCTACATCCCAGCACATTATTTGTGTCGCATTATGTTTTTTGCAAACGGCAGTTTTCTTTACAACACTGGTGATGCAGAGAATATTAGTAAAGCCACTGTAGCGCCGTCAGAAGAATGTGCTCTGAAATGTGTTTTAAACATTTGTGTAGAGTTCCCTGCATGGACACAAACCAGTAAGAGACATTAAAAAGAAATAAATGATTGTAAATCATAATTCTGTTAATGATGGTGCTGCAACCTCAGAATGGGATTAGTAGTAGTTTACTTTTTCGCCGGCAGGATTGCACCTAAATGAAATTATAGGTGTACTATCATTTCAGTTTTCACCAGTAATATTATAGGCTACCTGTGATTAAATATGAAATTAATACACTATATTAGAGCTTACGCATTGACTCGAGCAGCAATTTTCTCCCACACCAATTCTCGCTATTTTACAGCAGCCGCTGTGTTGTTTTTTTTTAACTAAATACATGTTCAAACTCGCTGTATGTGCGCATGAGTATTTCCGCCGACCAGTTTGTTTGTGGTTGTTGCCATGGTGAATCGTAGTATCATGGCTCCATTCATGCTGCCTTTTTATTGTGGTGGTGCACGCGCTTAGCTCTAAGTCAACCTACTCCGAGTTGATTGAACCAACTCATATCAGCTGTTCTGAAACTGAAAACTCAGAGTTTCCCATCTCAGGGAAAATCAACTCAGACATCACGGTTAAACTCAGAGTTTGTTAAACCTCCTTCCTGAAACGTGCCCCAGGACTCCCTAGCAGAATAAAATAAAAATGTGATAGTCTATTATTCCTTTAAAATAATTAATTTCAAGCAAAGCATCATGTCAGTCTCCGGCTCAGAGGATTTGCTACTTTTCTCCGTTTTATATAATTGAAAATGAAATATCTTTGGGTTTTGGACTGTTGGTCAGACAAAGTAAGACATTTCAAGACATCTTGGACTTTAGGAAACTGTGATGGAATTTTCCACGGTTTTCTGACATTTAATAGACCAAAAATAATCATAAGTTGTTGCCCTATGTTAGTCAACCTACCAAACTAAACCCTTCAAATAAACCTGGCAAATGAATTGCCACACAAAAGAAGTGATGTGGTGTTAGAACATAATTGGAACCACATGGGGCTGCATGATATAAGGGAAATATGAGATATGCGATTACATTGTTGATATTACTTGCAATAAAGAAACATACAGTTCTTTACATTACTTTCTGATGCGTTTATTATACTGCTAAAATACAACAAATTACTTGAGTTGAAAAAAAACTGAAAGGAAATTATTCCTACATTACACTATACATTATTTTATTTAACTGAACACAGAAGGCACCAATAAAAAAAGAACGATAGTTATATTTTAAAGTGCCGTCGTTTTTTAGTGATACGCTTTCAACTTGCTACCACCAACATCTACATTGTTTTACATTATTTAAATTGTTCACATTTAAGGAAAACACCCATCGAGATTTAGCAACGTTTGGTGTGTTTAGTTAAGATCATTTTTGTTCAAACTGAAGAAACTATAAAGACAAACATTTGGTCACACAGTGTCTGTTAGCGTTAGCTGGCATTGCAATAACGTTAACGTTACACGTTTGCTAAATGTTGCTAACGATAACGTACGCAGTAACGTTACAGCATGGAGAACATTAAGCAAATTTAAACTGCCACCGTAAAAAGAAGTGCCACTGCCCAGGAGTATTTTCATGAATACATATAGCTAACGTTAAGTAAGTAACGTTACTGATCGTAACACATAAACAATGCCCTACGTTTCTAGCTAGCTAACTACAAACCCATAAACCCAGGCGACAGCTAATATTAGCTTTGGTTGCAGCTAGCTACGTCTGGCTGATATTGCATCCTGTAACGTTTCATAAAACTACGATATAAACATACCGCGTTAATCATCACGAAACGTGGAGCTTGATAACTCGACGGTCATCGAATCACTTCAATACATCTTCACAAATAGCGCAATGTTTTCTAGCTAGCTAAGATAAGCTTGTTAGCTGCAACTACGGCTAATATAGCTAACATTAGCTTAGTGCACGGTTCAGGGTGATGGTCTGAAGCAGTTGATGACAAAACAGCTCATGGTCGTTTGAAGGATGGAATTTACTTACCAGACACACCTTCGACGCATTGTTGAAAACCTATTCAGTATACTCGTTTTAATGAGACCAGCGCCAGACAATAGGCCGACACTCACATCCAGTTTACTTCAACTTGACGGTGTTGTTTACAGGCCATGGTGGCTCGGTGAGCCAGCCAGTATCCCTTGAGTCAAAATGTCTCGTGGGACCACCCATAACAGTTCTGTCATATGACACTCCTGCAGTATATTTAGCTTGCTATCTTATTTAATCAGACTGATTTTGGTTCATTTTAACTGGGCGTTTCATAATTTTGCGCAATATTTGAACATTTTCTTGAACATTATGAAACATTATATTTGCTGTTAATTGTTTTCCCTCTATATATTGTTCTTAATTGTTCCCTTCCAAAAAAAGTATCATACACACACCTTCAAATATTGTCATAATAGGTTATATTAATGACACATTCAGGAGGAAGTAATGGAAAATGACACATTTGCATACTCTGTCACATATTCTTATATGGACAAAGGGAAGAAAATAAATGTAATTTTAGTTATGATGAGGTATTGATAAACATTAAAGTATGAGATGGTAAATTGCAATACATTCACACTGTGTTTTTTGGTAGCCTAATTAGGGCACAACGCAACGCTCTTGGATAGCCACACCTACTAATGTAAGAAGTGCTGGAAGGCTTTTTTTGTGCCTTTGACAGGAGGGAAATATACAGTATTGCACAACGTTTTCATGCTCCAGTTATGTTGTACGGTAACATGTTTCACCATCTAAAATATTTAACAGTGTTCTGTTTTTGTAATCTTTTGTTCTTGGGGTGAAGAATGAGTTGTACTTTTGTAACAGAGTTGTTAATTAGTTGCAGCACTTTTTTAACCATTGGGTACAGAAGAGACCTCCAATTTCTATTAATTAAATGCGTAATTTTTTTTTGCATGGTTAAACTAGTTTAAAATATGAATTTGTCACCAACCAGTTTCCAAGAAAAAACTAGGTCGGCCCTAAGTTAGATGCCGCCATTTTTCCCAGTAAACTGGATCCAACAGACCCCAATATCACAGAACAGTTTTTCTTTTCAGATTTTTTTTCAATATTTAAATGGATTAATTTTATATTTGAATGAATATTGTTTTATAATTTAATAATTGCCCCTTTTGCTATGGACATACATTGTGGATAGGGTTCTTAGTGTAGTGATTATGGACACTTGAACCACCAACTGTATTCTTTTTAATTGTTAATGCTCTCCACCAACTGAGATATTTTGAATTATAAAATATGTGTTAAATCTACCCTAATCTCTGGTCAGCATCTGTCTTTCATATAGGACAGGGGAAGGGAGACATGGGAAAGTGGTTTACAGTTTTCACAGTTTGCACAACAACAAAACCCTAACCCTTCATTCTTGACAAACCACGTCAAGGACAAGATGTCAAAAGCCCAATTTGAACAGGAATATATTTGTCTTGGGGGGGAGGTGGGAGGATTTTTACATAACCTGACCTGATCCGTGATTTTAATCCCCTTTGGAGCACGTAATGTAATGTAATCTGTAAATGTTGATGCAACCTGTGGCCAAATAATGACAAAATAATAGATAATTCATATGTCAGCAGATCACAAAGTTGTCCACTGTTGATCACTGTATTGAATGTAGCGGTTTTCATATAATTTCTCAACAAACCAGGAAACCATGTGCTGTACAGTGTGCAAAAGAGAAAGAATCTTGAAAAACTGCTTTGTCTGTCGTACCTGAAGTGGTGTCTCGAACAAGCCAAGTGGCATTGTTAGTAGAAACACTGTGCTGCTCACAGCTTCTAGCAACTTATGTTAGACAGCAACAGGTCATAACAGAATATTAACTTAACTTATAAATACTTTGTTTTGCTTTTTGTTTTGCTGTTTGCCAAGATCATGACTGAAAACAGATTAATCGTGATGAAAGGGACTCAAACTTTGTATCTGCTTTTTTACATCAGGTTTGGACCTTACATGATTGTTTTCCTTATGTTGTAGACATGTAATGCAAAATATAATAATGATATCAATTATAATGTTTTGTTATTATTCTTGCTATTCAAACTGCAGTAACATGCTACCTGCTTCTGTTCTTTTTCCACAGAATTATGCTGCTTTGCACTGGGATCTTCAGATGTTCACCTTATTACTCTCTCTAACCTAGACCTACATAGAAGCAAAGACCTATTGCAGAGAGCTGTACACAGATTTAGCTACAGTTCACAACTCCACAGATATGGATAATTTAATAACTTTAGTTCCAAATAACATTCCCAGAGCCTGGATAGGCCTGGAGGCTGGAGATGAGTGGATGTGGCATTGGTCCTGGCCTGATCAAATACTGGATTTTCTTAAATGGAAGGCAGGAGAACCACCAATAAAGAATAAAGATGTATGTGCAGCAATGGATCAACACGGCAAGTGGATTGAAAGTGACTGTGGAACTAAGAGAAGTTTTGTTTGTCATGGTAAGTGAAAAGGCTATGTTGCAGTCAGTTACCTCAGATGGCACAAATGTTGAAATGCAGGACATCACTATGTTCTTTACATTTAAAATGTCAAACCTTTGGACTTGCAGGCAACAGTGATACAAGTCCTTTTATTTTTGTTGCTGATACTAAATCATGGAAAGATGCTCAGAATCACTGCAAGGACTTGTCTTCTGATCTCATTATCATACACTCAGCAGCAGAGAATGAGGCAGTTCATAATCAGAATCGGAATCAGAATCAGAAAAAGCTTTATTGCCAAGTACGTTTTTTACACATACAAGGAATTTGTTTTGGTGTTGTAGGTACATGTCACATTCTCTAAATATAAGAAGGTTAAGAAAATTAAGTATTAGAATATACACAATATAAGTATAAATTATATACACAGTATGTATTAAAAATAAAACTAGACAGAGAAGTACAGCAGAGTAAGTACAGTGGCATGTAGAGCCAGAGGTGGGGTGTGGAGAGTGTCAGGGTGGGTTCCGGGCCTTGTTGATAAGGTTAGTGGCGGATGGGAAAAAACTGTTCTTGTGGCGTGAGGTTTTGGTCCTACAAAACAACGCGCACCAACAGACTGAGTCGACCGTCCGCGGCGCCATCTGTGTCACAAAATGTGTGGATTGGCCTGTTCAAAGATCCCTGGAAGTGGTCTGATGGAAGCAATTCATCATTCCGTTACTGGAAACCCAGTCAGCCAAACTACCTTGTAGGTCAGGATTGTGCTGCTGTTGTATTCATAGATAAAGGGCAGTGACCGGAAATGCGTCAACCAGCTCAGTTTTGTTTGTCGTGGAGGTAAGTTGTTGTATTACATGCTTTCTCTATCAGCAAAGTGATTTTGATGTTAAATTGTATTATGTTGTGTAACCTTACACAAAACACAACAGAGCTAAATCTATAATTTGTGTCTATTCATTAATTACTTACAATCTTACTAACACTGCAACCTCCCACAACTACTGCACAAGTAACTACAGACAGTGTCTCTACATTAACAACATTGATGGGGACTTCAGCCCAGACCACTACACACTCCTCAACTCTAAAGCCTACTGAAAACTACTGAAAAACCTGCAGGTATGTTTCAAATTAGCATGTGCCTTTGTGTTCATGTTGCATACATGATAAATGAAGTACTATATTTCTGTTTTTCTCTCTGTTGTCTTTCCTAAAGGAAACCAGATCCTAATCCAGGAAAATAAGACATGAATTGAAGCTATGAGTTACTGCAGGGAGCACCATATGACCTTGTCCACATTACCAGCAAAGACATTCAAGGTAAGGTGGCTGAAATGGCAAAGAACGCCACATCATCCCATGTTTGGCTAGGTCTATGGTACATTTGTAAATTTAACTTTTGGTTCTGGACTAAGTCAACTCCTGGCTGTTACCAGAACTGGGCCCCCGGACAAGGATCGGAAGGGAAATATGACTGTGGTGTTACAGGTGCCATTGAGGCCACTGGGAGGCAGCAGTGGGTAGGCTTGCCTGAGACAGAGAAACTGAATTTCATCTGCTACGCATGCACTGGATGAGTGTCAGTGAGTGTCATCACTTCAGATGACAATGTTGTTGAGCAGCTTTTATAATGACGTGTGGACACACTATATTGTTCTGGTTATACATGCTTTGCTGTTTCGAAATGATATTTTTGCAGTTATTAATTCAACATTAAATAAAATGTTTTTCACAATTGTGACATCAGGCTAGTAGACTTTGATGGACTTTAACAGAGGTATCATGCTTATTTTAATGCTCACTTATGACATCATACTTCTACCTTTGTTGAATTACAGCTGCATGCTCTATTGTTAATTTTGAATTTCATTAAATACTAAAACCTTATGTGGTGTGTAGGCGTGCACATTCATAGTCATGGGCAGCAAGAGTGATGTGAGAACATTGATCTGCTCTATTCCTTTCAGTCAGGGGTTACTATTTGCATGTTGACCCCCTGGGTTGGGCCCCAAAATTGTCTTTTTTAGACCACCAGAGTGTGGCCCTAAGCCAGACTGCCTGCTGCCCTCACTGACCTGACCTTAACTCGCGACCACATAGAAGACAGAGCTCACAGATGCTCACCTGTCTGCACCCATGAGCATCTATAACCATGGAACCTGAAAATTATACATTTTTATTGAATTCAAAACTGTATGACAAAAATGCAACTGTGAATAGTTTTCACTGTTATCAGACGATTTGTTCCATAGAGCAAATCTTTGGAGAAACATCATGTGTTGCCTGTGTATTTTCTATTTGTATATTTCTTCACTTTTCAGTTTTTACAACACAGTACAAACATCCTGCCTCTTTTGAAATGAATGTCTCCAGAGACATGTTTTAATGGACTTTATTTGGTGAAAAAGAAGAAAGTGTGTGAAGAATGATACAACACAGGAACTATATATTGCACTTAATTTGTAAGCTATAATAACTGTTCTCAGTTGAAACTATTGGAACACAAATTGTGATAATTTGTGCATTCCAAAATGAGTCCTTAAACCTCAAACTGATAATAGTTATATGTATCTTTATCCCAATATGCTTATAGGCCTGACAGTACTATTCAATATTACACTTTCAATATTATTCAGTGTTAAGGACAGCACTTATAACAGTTTCATCAGTATACAAGTGTGTTTGCTTCATACAAATTGAATAACCCCATATAACCACTGAATACCAATACATATAGCTTGTAATCCACCGCTGCATTTTGATAACTGTTTTTGCATCCACAATGAGGGTCTTGTCACTTGTCAATTACCACGGACCATTACACATGAGGGTGTCATAGCTTAGTTTCTCTCAGCATAGGCCTTGGTCAGTGAGCCTCCCACCAGTTCAATGTTAATGTCCCATTGGGTCCAGTCAGTCAGTCTCTGGACTACCCCCTCACCTCATTTTCTCACCCTCATCTCCTCTTGTGTGCTGTCCAGCTGGCTCTGACCTCTGACCCTTCCACCCTCACTCCTGACCTCTGAGGACATTCCCACGCCACACCCTTTTGTGTACATCTCTCCATGGACACCCAGTGGTCACTCCCTCTGCATTTTTAGAGATTATGGTGAAAAACATAATTCACTTTCACTTGGATCAGTGTAATGCAACCTAATTTGGCCTAATCCCAATTCAAGTGTGTGATGCTACACAGCTGAAACGTATATATTCATTAAGAGTGTGCAAAAAAATCTTATATATGATATAAAATATATTCTTCAATGTACATGTCTGTTTATCATAGAATGTATTAACTTTACTAAATACACTACAGAATATATTTACTCAATCAAAAGCTTAAATGCAGCAACTAAATGTTGCTGTCGGAGGGTCCAAAGATTTAACTAAAAGCTTTCTTTAACTTTGGTCACTTTTCATTACGGGTACTTATTCTGAAATTTCTAAAGTTTAAATTTTAGAAATGAGTGCCAATATTAGTTTTTTAATTAAAATTAGTTAAAAAAGAAATGCGCACTTGTGTCCTTCCCTCTCTCCTTTTCTTTTCTGAGCGTGCACTCCTCCATTGGTCCCTCCCTTATTTTCCTTCTGTCACTTTCACAGTTAATTGTAGAAAAAGAGATTTTCTCTATTGAGGCCTGGTCTCTTAGGTAACCGCACTCCTGCATGAAATGAGATGGATAGAGGGGAAGAGATAGAGAGGGGGACATGGACAGGCAAACTGAACAAGCAGCGGTTGAGGACGGATGCACAGTAGAGTGAACTTTATAATATTTGAAAAAAGTTAGAAAGAAAAAGAGTTTAATATTTTATATGCATAGGGATAATGCTTAATAGCTGCTTATCTGGGACTATATCACTGTATCATTGGTGGTGCATAATGTAAGTATCAAAATAGTTTACTTTTTCACTTGTTAGTACAAGTTAATTTACTAACTTAAGGGAATTGTTAGATGAATAATATATACATTTAAAAAAAAAAACATTTAGTGGGACAAACCTATGGAACATGTGTAATCTTTTTTTTTTAACAGCTACTTTTAGATCACATTTTCGAGTGTGTAGCCTGCAGCTTTCTTTTGACAGTTCATGAATTATTTTAAACATGTTAGTACATTTTATGATAGATATTTCCGCACGTTTTAATTCATCTCCTATGATATTTTATCAAATCATCCATCCGCTGCAGGATTCACTCCCAGGGCTAAGAGATGCTATTGCTGTTCATCCCAAGTTTGACAGGGAGTCTGGTGTTGATTGTCCAAACGCAATTCTTGTGTTACTTCTCCATA
Organism: Sander lucioperca; assembly: GCF_008315115.2. Taxonomy (NCBI): domain Eukaryota; kingdom Metazoa; phylum Chordata; class Actinopteri; order Perciformes; family Percidae; genus Sander; species Sander lucioperca. The sequence continues at coordinate 28,671,617 of NC_050182.1, forward strand.
TCCAGGAGTTGTGGATGGACATCTTGCCCCTGATTCTCGTTTTCTCCCTCGTACTTAATCAAGATGGGAAATCATTACATGTTGTCATGTGGTTGTGTGCAAAGAAGGGACTGCATTTCAAGTGTTGCAAAAAAGGTTGACTTTGCATGGCCCATACTGGATTTTAAACTACTTGTTGAAGTTCAGTGATAAAGGAGGTTTTTTAAATGTGGAAATGTTTTTAACAAATTTGACTTTTGAATCTGATTGAAATTTAGGCTTCTTAATTTGAAAATCAATTCTCTTAATTCACAGACCCTGGCCTTTTTAATTCCCTGAGTTCTCTCTGGTAGGTGGAGGCTGCATCTATGGACTGACATAATTCAATTTTATGTAAAGTTCTGAAAAAAAAAGCTGAAATTGTTTCATTTGTAGATATATATAATATATATTATCTCTAAAAAACAAGTAAACTAAACATGTGGATCAGTTGCTTATCTAGTTTGCAGGACATATACATTTAAAAAAATACAGTTTATCTCACTATGTGGGGAGAATCAGATTATTAATGGGTAAAGAGATGATGTAGCAATGGGCTACATGGCTTGTGGTGGGTGAAGTGCAATGGAGGCTGACAGAGATGTTTCTTCCATATGCCAAATGTGTCTTTGGATTGCACAGGGCCATGACATATCCATTTTAGTATGTGTATAACTTATGTGTATATGTTAGCTTGATTAGATGAGCCAATATTGTTCAGTTCTTTGAAGCTAGCAAACCTTTTTCATGAATAAAGTAAAAAAATAAGTAAGTTGATAAAAAAGTTAAACAATTACACAAACTGTATCTACAATTAGAGAAGGTCCCAGCAAACTGGACAATTGAAATGCTTAAAAGAATCATTGCCTTGAACTAGAGCACTTAGCTGGGATAACAGTTTTGGTGCTTAAATCCTTCCAAACACATTGACATGGATGTTTGAGGGTGTTTACATTTACACAAGAGCTATGACTATAAAGTAAACATTTCTGATGCATCCACATGTAGTTTTAAAAAAAATGTAAAACTGTATATTATCTGTCCAATCAGTGTTTTTAATGTTGAATTGCATAGTGTATCCTAATTATGTAATTTATTATCCTGGTTATTGTATCTTACATCAAGCTTTATGTAGAAAAAAAATAAAGTTTCTGACCTTGTCTCTGAATATATTTCTTCTTAACTGATTCAAACCTGATATTAGTCTGTGTGTGTGTGTGTGTGTGTGTGTGTGTTCATGTGTGTCATAAATCTTAAACAATTCCATTTTATAACAGATCAGAACAGTTTGGCAGCTTGGTAAATTCCATTAAGTGTATATTCACTGATGAATACACACATGAAAATGATAGGAAAGTTACAAGTTAAATAAGAAGCTTTAAAATGTTGTAATTAGGGAGTGTACAGATATACTTGAACTCTACTTTGCAAATCATTCCTGAACCAGTAAACAGTGCTCACTCCATCCCAAACTGAAAGAGCTCAAACTTGATTTCTTGTAAATCACATGATTTCGGGGGAATTTGGCTGACTTGCAGTGACCAATGAGGGAATGGATACACATTGTGAAACAGAAACAAACACTTTCTATGCTGCAAGCCAAGCAGTTATACAACTGAATTTTATAAAAATCAAACATGTTGTAGTCTGAAATGTATCTGTCAGTTCACTATGATCTTATCTGTATTGTTGGCCTCATGTTTTAGATACATCTGTTTAGATCTCATACTTTCTATGTAGAAATGTACACACTTTTGAACTAAAGAGTGTGTTACACATATGTACACATCAGTATACATGTTCTATCTGAGTGTGAGGATTTTTTCAGTCTATGTACTGCCTATAGGCACAATACATGAGACATCTCCCTGAGGAATGATACTTCTTTTTAACTTATCTTAGAAGAAAAAAAAAACTGAGGGAGGGCATTTCTGGATCCAACGATTGAGAAATACAGGGGTGGATGAATAACAAAACCAGAGGTAATCAAAAGCCTGTGTCAGAGCAGGCAAAGAAATAGAAGCTGCACAATGGGGTGCTACATCTTTTCAATACTGTTCCTGATCTTGACTGTGGAATCAGCTTCTTCAACGGACAATGGGTAAATGTAGACATAGCTGCATATATCTATATTATGTAATAATGTAATTTAATGACAACCCTTTTGTTTAACGATATTGTAAGGATTAGTATGTCATTTTGTTATAATGTAAGACAAAATATGCAGCATTGCAGATGTTTCTCTAAAGGCATAGAAGTCCATGAATGCAAAATATAGCAATGAAAGCTACAGCAAGTGCTTTTTTCACCTTTGTGTCCAGATTCTTCATCTCAGCCCCCAGAGTGTTTCATGTGGGTGTTAATGAGAAAGTGTTTGTCCAGATGGGAAAGTCTCATCTTAATAATCCTGTTACTCTCTACCTGCGGCATGAGATTTCCCAAACTGTTGTGTCTGCGAGGAAAACTACTCAGTGTGCTGTGGAAGGGGAGATCAAAATAGTTGAGCTCATGGTATGAGAAATGTTGACATTCACACAAAAAGCAAACGATTTAGACAGGACTGAGATGTCAGTAATCCAAACTTGTTTTTTTCACATTTACAGATAGACAGGAACCTGATGTCAACTGTGACTTCAAATTATAAACGTCCCACCCTTGCGCTGATGGCAGAGAGCCCCTCCTTCAGTGGAAAGAAGATAACACATGTTCTGGTATCACAACACAGGGGCTATATCTTCATTCAGACTGATCAGCCAATCTACAACCCAACACAGAAAGGTAAAAGGAGAGACAACAAATGTGAAGAAATGTGTGGAAATAAGCTCCACTATGTTTTTGAAGAAATTTGTTGATTATCTCTTTTCTAGTAAGGTACAGAATATTCACTCTTGACCACACATTCAGGCCTCATGAGGAAGTGATCCACATATCAGTAATTGTGAGTGATTGATATATATCAGGACATATATTTAGGAATACAGAGGACTTTGAAATATTTGCATACATAATTGTCATGATTAATGCTTTTATCATTTTATAATAGAATGCTGCTGGAAACAGAGTAATGAAATCCCTTAGGACTGCAAAGGGAGGAATACTCCAAGACTCATTTTCCATACCTGATGTCTCAAAGTATGTTAAAACAATTTACGATTTACAATAAACTGCATCTAACATAACAGCACAATAAACTTTGACATACCGCAATAACACATGTATGTTTTGTTTACAAAGAATGGGCACATGGAAGGTTACAGCACACTATGAAGACGATAAAGCAAACGCTGCTTCCCGAGAGTTCAAAGTCCAAAAATTCGGTAACGTAATTTCATTTAAGCATTTTACTTTTTTTTAATTTGCAGATATTTTGTCATTCTCAAAAACACTGTTTTTGTTACACTCTCTAGTTTTACCAAGTTTTGAGGTGAACATCCAAATGAAGCCGAGCTATATTTTGTCGAATGCTGAACAGCTTGACTTCACCATCTTAGCAAAGTAAGTTTTGATTGATTTCTCATTAATTTCCTTTAATGCCAGGTTTTCCTTTTAAACCTGCATTAATCATTTTTAGCAATCAAGTTTCACTAACTCAAAAACAAGTAGGAAAAACAGCAGAATCATTGCCTTGTGAAGTTGCTAACATTGCAGCCAAGGTTACGGCTAACAGTTAACTAGCGTTAGCCTACCCTTTTTTATCTTGTATGGAGATACTAGATAAAATTAGGTTTTGGCCAACAATGCCTGAAAAAAACAATACCAAACATTTCACCTTGCCTTTCAGGGCATCTGTAGGTGTAGTCTCCTGAAACTCCCTCTTTAACTTAAGATACCCGCTAACACTACATACACACTCAACAACTGGCTTACCATAACACCCCCAAATAAGCTAAAAATGGCTAAAGAGCTCTGTAGAGCTGCATATTTGGGTAAATACAGTATGTGTCATTAAGTAACCCCTTTCAAATGTCATATTTAACAATACAAGTTCATATTATAATATTTAGACCGCTTGTCCCTAGCATTATATTTTCAGACTTTCCTAACATTAACAGTCACATTTTTTTACAATAATTTTCTCTAGGTATTCACATGGGGAGAAAGTTAAGGGGGCTTACCACTGCCAATTTGGCTTTGTAGAAAAAGGTCCAACCCCTGGTCAAAAAATGAAGCCTGCCTTTATCAGAGGACTGGAGTTGACTGGTTCGGTGAGAAAAAATATAAAGATAATCTGGCAACATATTGCATCTCTTAAGTGGTACAGTACTTGAACATTAATAATGTATGGCATTTCTTGCAGGTCAAGAATGGAACTGCAACAGCTTCTCTTCAGATAGCAGACTTACATGAACACCTCCATAAACAGAGCAAAACCCTCTCTGAATTACAGCAAAGTGGAGCGCAACTCTATTTGAGAGTATTTGTCACCAACATACAAAGTAAAGGACACTCTGTCACACCATATACCAATGTTTAAGGCAGAAACCATTATGGTGCAATAGAATATACTATATAATGTGTAAAATATTTGCTGTTTTATAGACAGCGGCATGTGCTGTGCATATTAAGTATGATGTTTACTCATGTTTGGTGTTAAATGGCCAAACAGCTAGTTACTGTTTCCTGTTATGCAACTCCAGGGTACTGCGATGACTCTGGATGTTGTGAAATGGTATTTAATAAGAGATGTAAATACAGCAGTTGGACTCGCAACCTCTTGTAAACTTCAAGGGTCTTATGATCAGAGAGTAGGTAAATAGAATTATCAGGTTAAAAGAAATTACAATCCCATATTTTATGGAATATATGCCAAAACTACAGCAAAACCATTAAATATACATCAATGAAATTGCTATACGAATATGTTAGGATAACTAACAGAACAAAAGTCCCTGACAGTACCCATATTTATTTATATTCTGAGAATAACAATAACAACAATTTTATTACTGCTTCTACAACTCTACTACTATTACTAGAAGAATAATTTATCTCAAAATTGAAAGATAAATCTGTTGAGATGTGCCATCTCGTATTTGAGAGATGTAAGAAGATGTTTTAGTATTGTGATTTTCATGCATCTGATATCTGCATTGTATTGCGTAGGTGGGGAAATACAAGAGGCAGAAGTTTACCTTCCTATCATCTCTCACAAATACACCTTGGATTTCTCTCGGACGCGCTCATATTTTCTTCCTGGATATCCGCTAGATGTGGTGGTATGCATGAAACAAACAAATGGGTACACAGCTATGTACATGACTGTGATGATTTTGTATGTAAAATATTTAGTTTGTATTATAGGTTGCTGTGCATCTCCCAGATGGCTCCCCAGCAGCTGGTGTGCCAGTAAAGATTGATGTATCACCATTTTCAGAGGAATCTTGGCAAGGCAACACTGACCAGGAGGGGGCAGTGAATCCTGTCTTTAATATTGCCAATGGGGCTCCGATTACTGTTACAGTTAGTATTCCTAAACAATTAACAATTTAAAGGTGTTATCAAATTAATAAATCACTGGATTTTCCTTTAGTTCACCTTAACTGTTTACACCCTGACTCATTAGGTTTTGGCAGATGGCCTTCAGCAGAGCAAAGTAATTCAACCTGCTTCATCTCCGAGAGGCAGCTACCTGTACATCAGTTTGACCAATAAGATGTATTCTGTGGGCGAGTCATTAACTGTGAATTACAACACCATCAATGGGCCAACAAGTGGATTTATATACTACATGGTGAGGCATATCTGAGTGAATGCAACATGATTTGTTTTGACAAAGAGAAGCTACAGTTTTTATAACCTTTATAAACTGACTATGTTGCAGGTCTTAAGCCGTGGGATCATAATACAAAAGGGTTCTCTCGGATTTGGTACTTCAGTTAGGCACAACCTGCAGATAACTCCTGATATGGTGCCATCGTTCCGTCTGATTGGCTACTACTACAACCAGCATGGTGACATCATTGCTGACTCGGTGTGGGTAGATGTCAGGGACGAATGTGAGATAAAGGTCAAGGTGAGTAAACAGACCAGATAAGAGTGCAGCCTGAGCAGAGTGATTCCACAGTAACAGAAGGCAAACACAACTTTACTTGTGTCGGCTTAATTCTGTAGTAGGACATTTTTAAAAATAAATGGGGCAGGGAGGGGGCTGGTAGATAAAATAATGTAATACTTAATGAAATCGACTTTAGCTTTGAATGAACTAATTCACAGTTGCAATCACTGCTGTGGTGGGTGTTATTATGTTGTATGCCAATTATCATTCTTGATCAACACAAAATTTACAATTCTGTTTAGCCTAGTTTCAACTACTGAACACAGCCAATGTGTTTACATGTACATATTTAGATAATTTTTTTAATGTATTATTTGAATTGACTTTGACCTTGGACAATGTCATTAAAAAATCTCTGAAATATTTTAATTTTAATTTAGGTAGAACAAAAAGGACCGTTTGAACCTGGAAAACAGTCTACACTAGAGTTTGATTTACATGGTCAGAAAGCCAGAGTGGCTTTGCTGGCTGTGGATAAAGCCATCTACGCTCTCAATGCCGATAATAAACTCACAGCAAAACAGGTTAACACTTTCACACGCTCCTTGTAAACTGACTCTCTTACAACACACAGAGGCTATTTTATTCAACCTATATATTATAATACAGTAAATCCAAGCTCTTGTTCCATTTTTCAGGTGTTTTCCTCTATGCAGTCATATGACCTTGGTTGCTCATACAGTGGAGGATCTGACCCTGCATCTGTACTAACAGAGGCTGGCCTGTCTTTTGTATCGCAGTCCCAGTCAGTATGGAAAAAAAGTATGGCAATAATATTTTTTTTCTTCATTTAAATGTTAAATAAGAACAGAACATATTGATTGTTACAAATTACAAAAATATTTTCTTGTGGTAGCTAGCCATGCCGATGATTTTGGTTTTATCCAAAACAAGATAAAAACCAAATCGATGCTACCACAGGAGTTAGGAGATCTATTTTGTTGGCTCCCATGTGTGTGACATGGAGAAAAAGGCAAAGATTATAACCACTAAAGCAGAAATTACCTTTTTAGCAAATGATTGTTTTCATAATACCAACAACCATCCAAAATCAAGCAACTAACAAATTACTTATGCTGAGGTTTAATGCTGTTATATTACTTTTTTACTAGGTTTTGGCTGTAATGTACAATCTGTACGACAGAGACGCTCAGTGGACCTTCAACAAGAAATGATGACTTTAAGTAAGACACCATTCTAGCATTACAACTCTGATCTGAGATCATGTTAAATACTTCTGGTAAGAATATGCTATGAAAATGTTTGCTTTCTTTTTATTTTATTGTCACTTTAGAATCTAACTTTTCCAATGAAAAGTTACAAGACTGTTGTGTTCAGGGGTTTTCTCTCATCCCTATGAGACGAACATGTCTTGAAAGAGCGAAGAGAGTCTCTCTGGTGGAAGCAAATCCTGTTTGTACCGATGCCTTTTTAAAATGCTGCCTTGAAGGAGAGTATCTGAGACAAAAAAAGATACAAGAGGACGCCCGGAAAGGACTTGGCAGGAGTGAGATTAAACAATCTTTTTCAAATCTTATTTACAAACTTACTTAGATGGAATTTAATGACTGTTGCATGATTATCACAGAGTTTAATCACAAACCTTTCATTTTCTCATTTTTAGCTGCAAGCACAGAGGACATTGAAGAGTTCTTCTTGGACACTGCCCGTCAGTACATTCGACGATTTTTCCCCCCAAGCTTTGCATTCACAGAATTTGATGTAGATCGTAAAGGAAGGTAAGAGGTGGCAATATTATATACAATTTTGTAGAATATTTTTTCCAGTGAAATACAGTGTCTAGTTGCAGCCGTTAAAACATTTGCTACCCCATAGTTAGGGCCAGAGTACTGAGTAGCGGTCGGCGAAGGCCCTATTGAAATTGATGTGTATTATTATTCTCTTAAATTAATCACTTTTTAAGGGGCTTTAGGTGCTCGACAACTCAACATATTTGCCCATGCATCAGAAGTTGTTAAAACAAAATTTGCAAAATATAATTTCCAATGCCACCCACTCCACGCAGGAAATAAAGTTGAACTCGACCATTCCGTACGGGAAGGTGCGAGCGCCCGTTCATCACTGCTTGCAGCTTTAATGTTGTTTATATCTTTGTATATGTTAATGTTGCTTGTGATGTCAATGTAAGAATTTCAGCATTTTCAATTGTTCAGTGTAAGTTAATCTTAATAAATACATTACTTTAATTCTAAAGTAAACTAGAGGTAGAAAACGCATTTGTCAGATGCATTTTAGTAAGACCACACTCTTTAATGTATCTTAATTGAAACCCCTTAGGTATGTTTTGACTCTACCTGATTCCATCACCACGTGGGAGATTCAGGTCGTCACTTTATCTGCAGCCACCGGTAATAACAGCTTCCCACTTTACAAATACATGTTTGATATCTGACTGAGGAGCTTCTCATGAATAACTGCAATTTGCTGCTTACACTATGTTTCATTCAGGTTTCTGTGTAGTTAAACCGTCTGAGGTCAGAGCATTTAAGAGGGCATTTGTGTCTCTGAGACTGCCTTACTCAGTGAAGAAATATGAGCAACTATCCATTTCGCCTGTTATCTACAACTATGGCGATGTCGAACTACAGGTAGATATCACCTAAGAACAACAACATATACAAGTTGAAATTAAATTCTTAATATTTTTCTGTGTGGAAATCTGCATTTTTATAGGTGGCAGTTCATATGGAACAAACTGAAGGACTTTGTTCCCCCGGCTCAGCCACCACTGCAGCGTTTGTTAACATTACTGTGAAGCCAGAGTCTTCCCAGTTTGTTTCCTTCTCTGCTGTCCCCATGGTTACCGGCTCAATACCCATCAAAATACGTCTCTTTGATATGGAGAATGAGATGGGAATCGATGCAGTTGAAAAGACTTTGAATGTGTTGGTGAGTGACAAAGACCTTATTTGATCTCTCTGCTAAACAATCATTTTATAATAGCCACATACCTGACTAAATAAATATGGAAACATATATGATATATTGGAAGTCATATTGGATTAAAACCTCTATACAATGACTTCCCTTTGTTGACCCTCCATATGTGGCATATCAGCATTTTCTCATAACCTCTGGACATTTTAACTTTAATTTCAAAAACATTACTGCTTGACAGCTATTTATGCTTATACTAATGGCTCGTTGAAAAATAAATGTGGTTAATGTGAATTAATTGATTATGAGGATGCATTAAAATATTAACTAAAGAGAATATTTATGTGCTATTAATGTAAACTGAAATGTGTTTTCCACTTGCATATTTTCATGTGTTAGGCAAGGGACACACAATAATCAGCTCTCTTTGTTGTAGACAGAAGGACTAGAAAAAAGAGTAGAACACACCCTAGTGCTGAAATTCAATGGTGAGTTGTTTCTGTAATTCTTAATGACACTTATTAACTTTATTCTTCAATGTATTTACATTTTTTTTTAATCAATTTACTTATTGCTATCTTGGTAGAAAGGACCACTAAGAATATAATTATTGACGGATCTTTACCAGATGACACAGTCCCCGGCTCCAGCTCAAATATTTTTGTTTCAGTGGAAGGTATGTGCTGTTAGACACAGACATACAATTCACAGACCTTTGTGAGTGACAGAGTCTTACCCTTTCAATGTTCTTATTTGACAGGGGATGGATTTGGCAGTTCACATGCAAAGAACCTTCTTTCTCCAGAAAAGGTTGCTAGCCTGATTGTATTGCCTCGGGGATGTTTAGAACAGACAACGGTACGACTGGCCCCTACAGCTTCAGCCCTCCGCTACCTTGACCTAACTGAGCAATGGTTTGACCTGCCTGCTGGTACCAGAGATGATACTCTTGATAAAATCAAACAAGGTAGGAACATATTAAGCAGTTAATTGCATAATGTCTCTATCATTTATGTACTATTTATATTTTCTGTGACAAACGTATGCCATTATTCAGAGTTTATTTTAATTGCTCCTCTTGCCCATTAGCCAGGCCTAAAAATTGTGTTGTTAGCCCATCAGTTTTTGTCACACTGGTCCACAACTACTGGCCAAATCACCATGGAATTTGCTATGGATATCCATAGACTCCAGAGAAAGAATTGTATTGCATTCTAATGTCTTGGACAACCCCCTGCACCTTTCCACTAGCACCACCACCATGTCAAAATTCCCACTTGTATGCAATAAATATCCAAAATAAGATTTTAGATATTATTTCCGTTTGCACAAAACATTATTTGTGTACACAAGATACATATAATATAATAAAGTTAAGAAAATAGTATAGTATATAGTAAAGTATATACCAAAAATGGAAAAACTTTAATTAGGATTTCAAAGCAAACCTGTTAAAAATGAAAAATAAAGCCCTGATCAGACAGAGCGTGTTTTGGCAGCATGGGGTAGTTTTTTGTAATTATTTTCAAGAGTGAAGCGTTTTGCTTGCTGCTTTTGCATTGCTGACCGCCTCACTTTTTTGCAGGAATGCCCTGAACGCCTCCAGTTGAAAAAACTTTAACTCAGAGTGAAGAAAAAGGCACAACGTCATTTAACTTAACAGGAAAATAACGGTTGGCTATATGAGTCAATGGTTGCTTAGCAAGAATAACAAAAGATGCAACTGGTCTGATCGGGGCATCTTCAACAAAAATGGCTGTGCAGAGCGCATCGTGTTTAGCAATCTTCAAATGCGATCAGACAGATCAGACCTAAGGCATGGAACTGTTAAAGCAAAGTTTTTACTGGAATCAGTTATGAAGCTGTGAAAACTGTGAGATTCCATAAGCAGGTGTTAGACCAAAGGTATGGTAAAAATGGTAGTTAATGCAGTAAAAAGGAAACTGGATTCACAAAAGTACAGACGAGCTGTCAAATGAATTACATTTCGCTTCATGTCAGGAAGTAATACAGTATCACCAGTGAAGGATAAACATTAAGTTAAGTTCACAAGGGTAAAAGTAAAAAGTCAAAGAGTGGAAAACTCAGAGACGCTCATAAATGCAAAAGCAGTGAGCAAAACGCTTCACTCTCATTGAAAACAATTACAAAAAGCCGCCCCAGGCTGCTAGAACTCACTTTATGATCAGGGCCTTAGCATGCTACACAACGGTCACAGTTCTTTGCAATGGCAACGGTACACATAAAAATGGCCGCCACTCTGACCATCATGCTATATTGATTTGAATGGGAATGTCCATTCTACTCTCATTCTATTTATATGGTTGCACCCTCTACAGGTCACTACCAAGGCTATACATGTTTGTTTTTAACAAAGTTAACACTTTCTTTGTCAGGTTATGTGAGGATTTTAGATTTCAAGAATGAAGTCGATGGATCGTATAGACCATGGCGTACAGCGCTATCTAGTAATTGGTGAGGATTTGATTTCTGCTGCCTCATTAATTTTTGATTTACTTCCAATATCTCACAAATCAGCTTTTTCCATCCACTCTTCTCCCTTACTTTTCTTCTCCTCAGGGTGACTGCCCTTATAGTGAAAGTGCTATCGTTGGTGGCACAGCGTCAGACAATGACTTTTGAAAAGAAGGAGTGGAATGCTTGGGTTGTACCAGAAGACGAAATAAGGCACTCAGTCAGATACTTGCTCTCAGTACAAAACAGTGATGGGTCATTCAGTGACCCACATCGAGTGCTACGCAGAAGAGTTCTGGTAACTTCTATTTCATATATGTTGGAACACGCATATAATTATGTGAACAATATTAGATGTAGCAACAAACTCAGTAGCAGTGATTTAAATGTATTATTGTCTATGTGTGTTTAATGTAGAAAGGCAAAGACCAAGAAGCATCCATGACGGCATTCATAACTCTTGCACTGTACCGGTCCCTTCAATTCCTGGACACCGAATTAAAAAATAATGTGGTGAGATAATAGAAAGACTTACTGTCCTGGGTTTTAGCCACAATATTGGTGTTGCTTTTGGGGTGGCAATGTTGGTCAGTTAACCACTTCGTCCCGACTGAAATAACTTTGAAAACTAGTGAATAGATTGTCATGCAATTTTTACAGACATTCATTATGCCCAGAAGATTTATTCCGATGACTTTGGTGATCCGCTGACTTTTCCTCTAGTGCCATCAGCAGGTCAAAGTTTAAACCTGTCTAGTAGGGATGAGCGAGTACAGCATTATCTGTATCTGTATCTGTTAACCATATGAATTATCTGTATCTATCTGTACTCGGACTGGGCGGGGCCTAACCCGGAAGTGGGCGGGATTTAACCCGGAAGTGGGTCGGGTTGTCTTGAAATGGGTGGGGCTTTAACCGGTATGTTATTTTAAGCATGCAATTGTTATGGGTTGATCAGAAATTGTTATATTTATTGCTGATTAGAAAACTATTTACATGACAGCATCAGCATTGAGCTTCAGATCAATGGTTTTGATCACGATAACAAACTATATACAGAACAAGTTTTGCAACAATGAATACAACACATGCGGTTGCAATTATGAAGTAAAATGTAATGAACAAGAGTTTTCATACTCAACATAACTTTCTTTTTTTAACTTTTAATTTTTTTATGATCAGTGTGATTTTTTTTTTTTTTTTATTTCCACACGAGGTATGTGTGTGTGTGTGTGTGTGTGTGTGTGTGTGTGTGTGTGTGTGTGTGTGTGTGTGTGAGTGTGTGTGAGTGAGTAACAGAGAGACAGAGAGAGAGGGGCGCGGGGGGACTGTGTTCTACGGATCAAATAGTCCGACGCTGTTTTTCAGATCTGTTTAGAGCCAGCTGACAGTTTAAAAAAGAAAAAAAATCTCCGACAGGCAGAGACGCAACGTGAGTCGCATTCTACCAAGCACCACGTCTGAACAAACCCCACGTTTACCAGAACTCTACTGGTTAATAAGTAAGTACTACAAACCGAAGTAAAAAACAAACCTGAAGCTGAAGAAACCCTAACGTTAACGGAAAAGACCCGCGAACCTGAGTGACTGAGGGAGAGACAGAGAGAGAGAGAGAGAGCTGTTCTGTGTGAGTGAGCAGAGTGGGACACAGCAACACAATAAATCTGTATGTGTGTAGGGGAGGGGCGCTGTGACGACTAGCCTATCACAGAACGCAGACACAGTCAACTACCCAATGAGGATTTTTATTCAATCCGAGCACAGATATTGACTCGTATTACTCGTATAATACTCGTACTCGGCAAAAGTGCTTTATCCGTACCGAGTATCCGGCTCAACTCTACTGTCTAGTAAACTATCTCAACATCAACTAAAGCGATTGCAACTAGATTTTGTGGACATTATTGGGTCACAGACTATGTATTCTAATGATTTTGGATACCTGACTCTTCCTTTAGCACCAACATTAAGTAAACATTTACCTGCTAAACATTTGCATGTTAGCATTGTAAGCGGGAAGGTTCCCCAGGTCCTATGTTCCCTGGGTCCTATGTTCCCCTCTTTGTATGAGACTGGGGAACATAGGACCCTTTTTCAAAAAAAGGGTCCTATGTTCCCCGGTCTGTTACTTTTTCCACCATTACTGCCAAATTCCATGGCAAATAGGCCTATGTAGGCCTACGGGCTGTTTGACGCACATATGCAAATAGGCCTAGACGAGGAAAGATTAGGTCAGGGGTGGCAAACCTGCAGGTCTCGAGCTGCATGCGGCTCTTTGGCTGCTCTGTTAATAATGTCAATTTATCTTGGACCAAGGGATCCTTTCAATGAATGTTAGTTCAATCAGTAATGATAAAACTTGGACATTATTTAATTTATAAGCACACCCAGAGAGAGCAGGCTCCACCATGTTTCCTTTTGCTTTCAACGTGCGATAGTTGAGGTGTGTCACGACGCTCAACAAATAAAGGTTAAAAGGTTAAAGACAGGTATTTAGCAGACGCTTTTTCCCGAAGCGAAATGGACTTGCCTAACCCTAACCCTAACCCTAAACTCTCCACAAGACAATATGATTAGGGGTGGGAGCTAAGGTGGGCCATGCGACAGTAGGCCTGCTGGCCATGCTGAGAGTCTACTGTAAAGATTGATAGATTGTGGGGAACATAGGACCCTTTTCCAGAAAAAGTGTCCTATGCTCCCCGGTATGTATTGCTACAGGGGAACATAGGACCCTTTTTGGGAAAAAACAGGGAACATAGGACCCGGGGAACCGTGGAACATAGGACACAGGGAACATAGGACCCGGGGAACATAGGGATGACCCCTTGTAAAGCATGTTATCATCATATAGTGGCTGTCGACTCTTAGCCTTATTACTGTTTGTTTTATATTTATTGCACTTTAATACACTATAGTCAATGCATAATTTGCAAAGAAGATAAGATAAAAAATTACTCCCTTCATGCTACTTTCTACCAGGAAGCAAGAATTTCAAGATCAACATCATATCTCCTGTCACACCTTGAGGAGCTTCAGCATCCCTACACTGTTGCCATCACAGCTTACTGTCTCGCAGTTTGTCTGCCAAAGGGAACAGATCATTCATCTGTCTGGACAAAACTTAAAGCACTGGCTACTGAAGGCAAGTCCAATCAAAGCTTATAGGTGTGGGTGATATGGATAAATTACATGTATCAAACATACATATTAAGTTATCAATTAATATCAATTAATATATATATATACAGGATAAAGTTTCCATAAAGCAGACCTTGTTTATTTTCAGCAATGCCTAATAAACCCTGAGATATTGAAGTGATAGTTTTTATGGTGTATACAGTATGTGGCAGACATTTGTCAGTAGACCAAAAGTGTGTATCACAATGTGCTATTGTTTTATTTTTACTTTACTTTCTATTTTTAATTATCAGGGGAGAATGGCTGTTATCTGTGGACTGTTGATGCCAGCCCACAGAATCAAGCTAATGCAGATGCTATGACAGTAGAGACTACAGCCTATGCCCTCCTAGCTACAGTGGAACTTGGGGAAACAGAGTGGGCAGACAGAACAGCCTGCTGGTTAATCACCCAAGAAAACTATGCTGGAGGCTTCAAATCAACACAGGTGATTAAAAAGCTACATTGAAAATTGTTTGAAGTGAAGAATCCCTGTCTTTGGACATAGTCCCTGTATCCATCTGGTCCCACATCATACAGTATGTATATATAGTACATATAGTACAGATTAACCATCAGAGCAGTGATGTTAAACATGTTATTGTTTTATTACCGTGTCCAGGATACCGTTGTGGCATTGGAAGCCCTTGCTGAGTATGAGCTAAAGAGGTCAGTCAGTCCCGAAGCAAATCTAATAGCAGAGTTCACAGTCCAAGGAAAGACAGACATTGTAAAGCTTGCACTGAGAAATAAGGAGAAGGTGGAAACAGATCTTAAGGTATTGTAGAGCATTGTCAGCATTACACTTAAATTCACACAGAAATATTTAACCTCATTCTTAGATGACTTGGCATTTTTTGCACCTTTTGTAACAGAAGTTTTCAGGGAACAACATTGATGTGCAATTGACAGGAGAAGGCAATAGCAAGCTCAAGGTAAGTTTGATTAATGTCTGTTAATATCCGGAAAGAGATCCACATTTTACAGTAAATCACCAATCTTTTCCCCAGATTGTAAAATCTTACTATCTACTGGACCCCAAGGACAATTGTGACAAGGTGTCTATCAGCGTCACAGTGGAGGGGAAAGTAAAGTACACTGGTGAGCTTTTGTCACTGATAACAAATAACAACCACATTTATTGCTGATAAAAGTTACACAGTTACATTTACCTCTGTCTCCCTAGCTAAGGTCATAGAAAATTATGAATACTATGATGACTACGGTAACAATGAGGAGGTGGCGGAGAAGGAAGTGCGAATGCCACGATCAGCGATTGAGTGGTTTGATGCTCGCACCCGGAACAGGAGAGATCTTGATAACAACTTAAATTCAGACGAGGCTGTCACCTACAAAATCTGTGTCAGGTTAGTTGAATGAGATTCAAATCACATTTGCTCTTAATAAGTATTCATGAGACAATGAGCTTTGAGTGAAAAAGTTCAAGTCCTATGATTCTCATTGTTTTCCTGTGGGTAGTCATAGCCTGGGCAGCAATCTCACAGGAATGGCCATTGCTGACATCACTCTTCTAAGTGGATTTGAGGCTGAAACTAAGGACCTGGACAGGGTTAGTAGCTCTCTCTTCGTCCTCTTCATCATGGTCATCTTCAGCACAAAGTAGGAGGCTATTTCTGGCGCATCAGGTCATGTCCTCTTTTTTCAATAGACATGCTGAGGTGATTGAGCTTAGATGGACATTAAGTCAGGTTCAATCGGTGGAAAAGATGAGCTACTGTGTCAAAAAATATTTGGTTCTTTGATATAATGTCAAAAGTACAAGCCTGTGTACATAAAAATGTGAGACGTTAACTACGAATCATTACCTTGGAAACAGCAAAGACTATTTTTCGCCAGAATTTGGGGAATATTGCATAATTTGAATATAAAAATTGTACCTTTTAATAGTGAACTTATTTTTGGGGAAATACATATTAAAAGCAATACTAATATATATGTTATATTTCAGTTAACCAGCAGATAGTAGCTTAAGGCAAAGTAAACAGTTTAGAACTTGTTAACACCTTCTGCTAATTTTTCGCTAGCTAGCTGTTACCATGTGGGATGTAGCTTGATTGAGCATGCTCATTAAGAGTTTTAATTACCCAATTTCCATTTATTCTTTATTGTAAAACATTTCTTATAAATTATATAGAAGAAATTAAATTAATTATTTTATAAATTATAAAGTTAACTTAAACCCTTAGTTTGACTTTGCACACAGCCCACATGCTAGCTAACTCACATAGTATGTATTTGACAAATTAAAGAATGTTGTCTGTCTGTGAACAAAGGGCTTAGTCTTCAGAGGGTTAATTGATTGATTGATTAATTAAGATATTTAATTTCTATTAGAAGGGTTTACAATTATGTCCGCTTATATAATAAAAGGTTTGTTTCTATAACCCCTATATTTCCATTTTATTCCTGTTATTTCCCATTAATTCCTGGTAATTCCCATGGAGAGTTTCTGTCTTAAATATTTCCAGAATTTTGTGGCACATAACCCCCTGTAAAACGCCAATCTGCTGTTTTTACACTTTTTGTGTACAGATTAAATATAGCCTACAATACACGTTAATTAGTCATCTTGCAGATTTTGTTACCTTTGGACACAGTCTGACTAGCTGTGTCTCCATGTTTCCAGTTTTTTATTCTAAAATAAGGTAGCCTTCATATTCATAACATCAAGAACATCATAAAAAGGAATGGAAATATAGTAGCAAAAAGATCAATTTTTGTCTCCTCGCAGCTAAAAGAGCAACCTGAACGATACATTTCCCATTATGAGGTCTCCTATGGAAGAGTGCTGCTCTACTTTAATGAGGTGAGGCTCAAATATTTTTATATTTACAAAAATGTTACATGTCCAGTACTTACTTAATTTATTCTCTCACTCTAGCTCTTTGAATCAGAGGAATGTATTAGTTTCGATGCCAAACAGAACATACCAATTGGCCTTCTGCAGCCTGCTCCAGCTGTGTTCTATGATTATTATGAACCAAGTAAGCTTTTTATTTGATATTTCTTTTTGTTACGATAGAGGGGACATATTTAATTGACCAGGAATTCATTAACTATTTGTGCTTTTCTTGCAGACAGAAAGTGTACTGTATTCTACTCAGCACCCCAAAGGAGCAAGATGGTCTCCACACTGTGTTCAGAGGATGTGTGCCAATGTGCAGAAAGTAGGCCATTACTCTAAGACCCATACTGACAAACACCCATGAATAAATGAAGCTTTACACTTCAGGTTTGTGTTAAAATTGCAATATGATCATCTTTTTTTTAGGACCCTGTCATAAAATACAAAATACATTCCAAGGAGGGATCAGGCGAGGAGGAAAAGAAGATCCTCGTTTACAACATGCATGTTTCTTCCCTACAGTAGATTATGGTCAGTACTACATACAGTACATTATGGTGTAAAGTATCTAATAAGCTGACTATAAACAATCCATTCTTTCATATAGTGACAGTATACCAAAACTATGCAGTAGAACGGTTCAGATGACTAGTTGTTAAATGGTTTGTTTTTTTATTTCAGCATACATTGGCGAAGTCCTCAATGTTTCCATGAAGAGTAACTTTGAGCTGTACGAAATCAATGTAAACGAGGTACTCAGATCACGTAAGTAAACTGTGACCACAAGCCCTAGCAGATGCTGTAACACTGACCTTTAAATGTTTATGGTTAAAAGACCTATCATAAATGATAATCACTTATCATCTGTCTACCAGATGGAGATATCTTTCTGAATGAGAATTCTGTTCGAGTATTTGCGAAGAGGCGTCAGTGTAAAGGACATCTAGACCTGGGAAGACAGTATCTCATCATGGGCAAAGATGGCTCCACAACCAACTCAAATGGAATGTAAGTATAATCAATATTATTAACGGAAGTATAATTTTACAATCATTGATTCACATTCTGTTCACTCCCTCTTTTGGTAGGATGCAGTATCTGTTGGAGTCAAACACCTGGGTTGAAAGAAAGCCTTCGGAGAAAGAATGTAAAAAATCTGCACATACCGCTGCCTGCAAAGCATTTAATGTGTTTACAGATGAGTACAAGATAGATGGCTGCACGCAGTAAAACAGACAAATATGTTTCATTTTAAGTTTAGTCTAGTGTAACTCAGTTACTCTTGTCAGTTACAGTAGCTCTTTTTTACTGTTTATAATCAGAGCCATGACAGCATAGTATAGAACATCCATATGTACTGAGACATTGCTTTTCAGACAGGAGGTGGATGACTGACTCCTCCACAGTTTTATTTTAAAGTTTACTACTCACAATGTAACCATTAATCATTTATGTCCAATAAAACTACCAGTGTTTAAATAAAAAGCTCTACAAATGCCTTTGTATGTGCATAATGTATAATTGTTTGGAGCATTAACTAGATGCATACATGTTGAGACAATTATTTGAAATAGAACTCAACACGGCAACAGAATTTTTGTTGTTGTTGCTCTTTTATGTCTTTCCAAATAGTGTGATTCAGTTTGGAGTACTGGTGGTTTGATTTAGCTTTTCTGCTGAATATATTTTTTTACCTGTTTTTTTTTTCTTTTACTGGCAGTAAAGGATCTGAGAGGGGTCTCTGTACTCAACACAACCCCTCTCAAAGTTACCCCCCTTCTTACTTAACATCTGCAAGGTAAGGAAGAAGGGAGAGGGGGTGTGGTTTGGGGTTAGCACAGTGAATACACATAAAGTGACATAACAGTCTGCTGCACATAAGTAGCTGTTATGGTGGAGTTACACAGGGATTTGGATCAATCATCACCTCATAAGGGTAATAGCTCTTTATTAGCTCTAGAGAGCTAACAGACCTCGTCTTAAATGTGCTACACTTAGGGATATGCTGCAGAAGATACTCAGTGCAATTATGTAATGCATGTTGAGTTGTGGGTGATGCAGAGAGAGGTAATGGGAGAAAACGAGGGCTAGTGGGAGGGAGCCGTGCAGCAGGAGAAGGAGGGAGGCATGGGTGGAGAGGCCAGGAACAAGCAAGGGCTTATGTGCTTATATTATTCTAATCTCTAAGGCCAGTTCCAATGTAAGCAACGCGGGAGTACTGACCATCACTTCAATCACAGCCAGATCAATGCCTGCACTGTTTCAGCCGTTGCCATTAGACATTTCATTACATTTAAATCAATAAAGGGTAAATAACTACGCAGACTTCAGCATCACACATGTTCATCTTGGGATTACTTTAGTGCACCAGTAGCCAACAGCAACAGCACAATTGGTCTTCTTTGTACTGTAGCCTTCTCAAGGTAATCAATGGCTTGTCATGACTAAGCAGTGTAGACCTGTGCTTGTGATTATTAGAATCGCAATCAATCAATAGTAGTAGTTATTCCTCAATAAAATACAAATATTCTCTCAACAAAGACAGCCAGTCGTGAGTGAATGATAGATTTACAAATTTGTTTTACATTTTGGATTTGTGAATTGCCACAAGAGATTTGCCATGAATACACTTATTCCACGAGTACACGCTCACCTACTGTGACACACCAACTATGCTTGAGCTTAAACTGTGAAATTGGCTGGGGAATTGTGAAATGTACTTGTACCGACCAGGTGTATTTTGTTAGGTGTGCAGTAGCCTTAGTTGTTGAAGGGGCTTCAGCCATTTTTCCAAAGGCCATCACAGGGTCAGCGGTTTGAGGGTGGTCTATGGTGTGGAAAGGACTAGAGTGAAGGCGGAGCTGTTTCTGGAGGCTACCAGCAGATGGAGGCACTGATGGAGTGGGACCACCCACTCAGGCGTCCACACTACACTGACAATTACTCTGTTTTTCATCTTAATATCAAGGTGACTTGGTAGATTATGTGTAAATAGGCTTTTCACATTTTGACATGTCACAGTTGGGAAAAAATAGATGTACATGATACAATTTATGATGGCTGATTTCTATTAAGCTGCTTCCGTTTCAGGGTCCTGGTATTGTGCTGCTGGCACACTGTGAATCTGTCATGACTTAATGGGACACGGAGAAAAGCACCGAGCCATCGTTAATGTTATTAGCAACACGCTTTTCCTACTATGACAAGTCAAAATGTCTGCTGGGAAAAAGGCCTAGTGGTCCCAAATTGAAAGTTATAAACAGATAAACAGTGCATGTCACAATAAAGGTGTGTCTGTGGTGTACATGAATGCAAGGCTACTCATCATGCAAAGAGGTGTACCTTCCATGCAAAGCAGTATGTGGTAAAAATGTGTATAGGTAGTTTAGCTTGTGAATAGATGTGTGTGCATATATGTGCCTGTACTGTATATCAATGTGTAGTTGATTTTTATTTATATTTTGATCATGTCTCATTAACATGTTAAGGGTTTGTGAATTGGATCATTTAGTTCTTAATTGTGTTGAATTTTTAGATACTCTTTATCTTCAGCAGTTTCTTTGGTATGACTAAAATGCATGATTTTATCATTCCAGTATGTCTCTCTTCGTCCCCTCTCTCCTCTACTTTCATCCACAAAATGATTTATCCATCACCGGCCAAGCTTTGACATAAATCCAACTGTAAATCAGGCATTATGTGAGAGAGAACGTTCGTACACAACCCCCCTCAAGTACCATTCACTTAAAAAGAAAGCAGCAACTAGCTCCTTTGCTGTACCATCTCATAGTGCTGACTAGCTCACTGTGCAACATCCGCTGTTCATTCAGACTGATCTCATTAAGTGGCGTATGTATGACACGCCAATTCGTATGCCATTTTGGCGTGTTATCAAGACGCATAATCGCTTTTTAGCGTGTTTATCAACGCCATTTGGCCTCCATTGACTTACATTACCTTGTGAGAAAAGAACTTCTGTTAATTTTTTTTCCAGCGAAATTTCGCACGCTTTTTAAACTAATGTATTTCAATGGGAAGCACGATTCTCAATAAGAAGATGACATAGCATTAAGAGCGACTACGGTAGCGAGTAGTATGAAAGCCCAAAAATCCGCATAGGGAGGTTGGTTGGGGTGGTGGATGGGTCAAACAACACAGGACTTTCACCCAGGAGACAGGGGATTGTGTCCCGTCTGTCATGTTTCCTAAACCCAACCGTTGTTTTTTTCTTTTAATAAACCCAACCGTCCCGTTCTTCTTTTCCTAAACCCAACCGTGCCGTTGTTGTCCCGCGTCCCCTTATTGTTTTCCTAAACCCAACCGTCCCGTTCTTCTTTTCCTAAACCCAACCCGTCCACTGTATACAGCGTAGACATACACGTGGATAGCTCAAAATGCAACATCCTGTTCTTCTTTTCCTGAACCCAACCCGTCCGCTGTATACGGCGTAGACATACACGCGGATAGCTCAAAATGCGTACAGATAACACGCCACTTGGCTTTAGAAAGTGGCGTGTATGTTTACGCAAAGTCATGATGTCACATTGGTTCATTTGACATTTCCAAATACCTGGAATAACCATAATAACTACATTATTCATCAATGTATTGTCTACTACATTGCGATGCTGCAGTTATGCACTGTAGGTTAGTTGTCTTTCAGTATCAGAACATGGTGTACTTGCCAAGAGAAACGTACCAGCTCAACACATTTGCAACTAAAATATCTACTGGTAAATATGTTTTTTTACTGTGAGGGTTCTTACATACCCACACTGTAACATATATAGAGCAAGTACATGTAACAGTAATAGAATATGAGAGAGAGATTTCTTGAGCATTGGTCACAGCTGTCATGCAAAACGGTTTTGCATGCTTACTGTCTTAGTGACAAAATAATTAGATGGCAAAAATATATTTCATCATACATAGATTAGGCAATACCCTAACCACACATTAGACTCATGCAGGGTGAGTGACCATTAGTACATTGTAGCATCTACAATGTATTTTTCTCACTCAGCACTTTGTATTCTCAAAGACATGGGCATGACACATATGAGTGTTGTTAGAAGTCGCTGCAACAGAATGTTTTTGTCACTTTTCTTGGATATTACATTTTAACTGTTATTTTTTGGTATGTAGAGGTTTATTAGAGCGGATTTTCTTTTTGGAACTATGGCTTTTATTGGGTGAATACATCTCGACCATCTCAAAATTCAACAAATTTGTAATCAACAAAGTGTTTTTCTTGTTTAATGTCAGCATATCTTACATTATGTTTAGTTTAGTTTTTCATGATACCATTTGTTTCCAACATCTTGCACTGGTGCTTAAGGAAAATTGGATTAAGAAAGTTCAATAAACAGTGTCACATAAAAGAAAAATAAAAGATATGTGTAGTCACATGCAAAAACCTATCTTAGAAATATGTATATATGCTCTTATGTTTGGATATATATATATATGTATATATATATATATATATATATATATATATATATATATATATATATATATATATATATATATATATATATATATAAAAAGCTCCAATGATATAAACTTTAGTTTTTGCTCTTCTGTAAAATAAAAAAAAAATGTCACTTATGCACTGTTTGCTCTAGACCCTTGATATACTTGTCTTCATGTGGTCAACAAAAGGTGGGATGGTGGGTGGCCATTTGGTCAGAGATTTAGAGCCTTCACAGACCATTCCTTAAATCTGGTGGATACCTGGGTCACTTACATAACTCCCACGTAGTTACATCTCATTACTTGCAACAAACAGCCAATTCATATAGGGAGAGGTTCCTTTCCCCCACAGACTTCACTGAATACCTGCAGTGTTATGCTATGTATTCCAGCTGAATCATGATTCTCAGAGCAGGGCTCTATTCAATCAAAGCGTCTAGGTGTTCGCGATGTCGGGTATAAGTCAAGTTGCCTACAGTACAGCAGACACTGGAATAACTGTCATCAGACATGCAAAGCTGAAACATGCATGCTATTTTTGTGTTACAGTACATGAAAGAACAAAATAAAATGTCCTGGTATGTGCTGTACACAGTTTCAGAGCAAAACTGCAATTTCAGCATTTTCACTAAAAGTCTGATTACATTATATATTAGATAACACAATGTTGCACTCAAAGTGATTTATGATTCATGTTAACCAAAAATCATTGAATCACTGACGTTAAATTGTTTAATCTAGCAGGAAAATGTATAGAAACATTACAAAACACAAGAGGGTATTTTATCATATTTGATGCACAAATCTGTTAAAAAAGCCACTCTTTTTTAAGTCCAATACAAATATTTTCCATGGTGGTTGAGAGAGTGGGACCACTAGGCGTGGAGGAAAGGGGGGGGGGGGGGGGTCCTTAAGTAGGAGCAGACTTTATCACTCTCCTCCTTTCTAGTGGTGGTCCTTTCTCTCACCTCTTTCCTCCCAGATCATATCCAGCAAGTCTGTGTGAGCTTTTCCAGTCAGATGGAGGGAGCAACACAAAGGAAGAGATAAAGCCTAGACCTAAGTCATTATTCTGGTAAGTTCATTTTTATTAATATTATCATATCAGAGTGGTTACTGCAGTCATTTGAATGAATGGATTCATATCCTCCACTTTGATGTATGATATTTCTTCACATCAAAATGCCTTTATAGTGCAGCTTAATTTATTATTTGTGAAGATAGGCCATGTTGTACTGTGTTTTAGTTGCTAAAAAGCCCTTAAACAGTTACACTGCATTAGTGCACATATTCATTTTGTGTTCACAAATAATGTGGCATGATTATACCTATTTGTACTTACCTTTCATTATATCAAAATGAATACTGTGCTAGTATGACAATTTATATTTAAGTAAAAAAGTGCCTATTAATTCAGTTAATACTGCAGCCAATTAGGCAGTTAATTCATTTACTCCAATGCTACATTTAAAAATGGCTTGCTGTGTAGCAAAGCATCCTAATTTGTTTACATGCTGCATGATTTATTTGATTTTCTGCAGTTTTAAAGCCAAGGCTGGTCATATTTCTTTTAGTGGTTTTCTGAGTTGTGGCAGCAGCGGATTATGTAACCTTCTGTATAGTGAAAGACGTACAGTGTCCGACAGTTCTATACAGTGATGCTCTGTTACCTCTCTGCATAGTCTCTCCCAAGTCACCTTGTTCCTTCCTGTTCAAAATCAGCTAATTTAGATTTCTATTTGGTTTGGCAAGCCATTGAATTACCTATTATGGCTGAGTCCAACACTGTTTCAATTATTTAACCTATATTTGTTTTTTTCTTCACTTGTAACAGTAGACAGTTTAAAAAAAAAGAAGTTTATAATATAATTTTTCATGAACATTTCGTTTAGTTTGATATGTCAGCTCTGTAAAAAAAATAAGTCCTGATACCATTTGTTTCCAACGTCTTGCACTGGTGCTCAGGGAAAATTGGATTAAGAAAGTTCAATAAACAGTGTCACATAAAAGAAACAGACGTGTAGTCACATGCAAAAACGTGTCTTAGAAATATTTATATATGCTCTTATGCATCACTCCATTGTGCATAATTTTGCTTAGTGAACCTTCTCAAATGTCAAAGCACAGCATATAACCTTTAGAGAACCTGTAGCCTAGAAATTCGACAAGACAATATTCTAAAAGGTTAACAAAATGAGTTTTTCAAACAGAATGGAAAAAGTAAGTATTGCTGTCCCTTGCTTTAGCCATTGCTGTCAGGTTACTTTTTGAGCAAGGCACCAAACCTGAAATTGCTCTACGTGTAACGTCTTAATAGCCAGTAGAAGGTTGTACAAGAGAGCATCAAAGTGTGAATAGGAACTTTGTGAATGTTAGGCTGGCTGAAAAAACAGTATGTATGCTCAGCAAAGCCTTTCTTGGGATTAAAAAAAAAAGTTGTAAAATGAATTGGCATAAAATGTCATGCATTAAACTAAGTTATAACTCAGCTTTTTCATTTTCTTTCATTTCTAGGAGAGACCTGACATATTCCCCTTTACAAGTGGTCACAGAAATAAAGAGAAAGAGTTCATAATTTGACAGTAACATACATACAGATCCAAAGGCAATACCATCTCTGGCTACTGCTGTTGGCTCAAAATGCTGTTTACTCTAGGACTTCTCCTCCTTCTCACCCCATTTCCCTCCTTTCAATCCCCGACCAATGAGAGGAGAAACTCCACAGGAAGCGATGCCACCAAACCCAATCCGGTTTTCACCCTGTTAAAACCAAAAACCACTGCTGCTCTCGCCAAACAGACCGTTCGCCCAACCCTAAAGCCAAACACAGTCAATCAGACCGTTTTATCCACTCCAGCAGTAAAGGCTTCTACAGTTAGTGAAGTCAAGGCTACCAAAGACAAGCCTGCCCTCACTGTAGTTCAAAATGTTCAGTCAACATCCCCAAAGTCTGCTCCCAACAGTGGCGCTAAAACCAAAAACAAGCCCACAGCCTCCGTCAATCAGACTGTTGTAGCTAAATCCCCCTCCACCAAAGACAAGGCTGCCCCCACAGTAGTTCAAACTGCTCTGTCAACACCAGCAAAGGCCGCTTCAGCCGGAGGCTCTGCAGCCGACAAAGATAAGGTCACGTCCTCTCCCAATCAGAGCGCTGTAATCAAAGCTCCCACAGCCACCACCACAAAAGAAAAGCCTGCCCTTGCACAACCAATCAAGGTGGTTATCAGCGATGGCTGTGACTCAAGCAATGCCAATGAGCAGGAGCTGAAGCTGAAGCCTGGGGCTCCTCTGGTGATGACGCATAAGATCAGCTTGTTGCCTGGTGGCTGTACTGGGGGATGTGAAGCTGAGATGTCTGCACTGAAAGGACGCGTGGCCCGACTGGAAAGAGAGATGTCCTCCATTAAAGAAAAATGTATGTATTCTGTCATATTCACCAGATTATTATATATTTGACACAACTCAATTAGAGATGTGGATTTAGGAATGTTGGTTATTTTTCTTGCTACCCAGGTCCATGTTCTGCAAATTGTCCAAATGACTGTAGTGGCAATGGGGAATGTGAGAAGGGAAAATGTATCTGCCAACAGGGATTCATGGGTCCAGACTGCAGTAAGTGTGCGCAAGGAGCTGAGTGTAATACAAGTAAGTGAGAGTCTGCATTATTTGGATATGGTAGCATTGGAGACACATATTTTCGCACATTCATGCTTTGCTTGTAACCTCTACTCTGCAAATTTCAGAAACCGCCAAGGGAAAAGTCAAGGTAGCCATGGAAACAGTTACCCTGCAGGTGAACAAAGACAAGGAAAATATGCAGGAGAAAACCACCAGAGTAGAGCACACACTCTTCCAGAAGAAAGAGCAGAAGAAGGGGTCTGAAGCCAAAGAGACTGACATTAAACCCAAAGTGGCTAGTAATGCTAAAGCAGGTCTTGTTAAAACACAAGCAAAACAAGAAGCCTCAGTTAAAAAAAGCACTATTAAAGACTCTTCAAGTGCCACAAAGACCAGTCGCCCAACTGTTGGTCAAGTTCTCTTGAAACATGAGGGAAGAAAGCAAGAAGAGGCCCGCAAAGGCAAAACAACAGTCCTGACCTCAAAAAAGGTCCTCCAAAAAACAGACCTCAAACTTGTTAAGGAAGGAACTGTCAGTAAAACACATCCTAAATCTGACCAACTTAAAGATGAACCTCAAACCAATGTAACCCAGAGTAATGTGAAGAAATCTAATGGCACGGCTAAAATTGTGACCATTCTGACCAAGGGTGGGGGAACAAACAAAACCAGAACAGGGAAGGAGACATTGGAGCAGTCCACACTGACTGAGAAGAATGTTACTCAATCATCTAGACATAAACGCATCAAGAAGGTCAAAGTAGACACTACAGATGTGCAATCTGTTGACAACAAAAACAGTGAAGCTGGCAAAACTGGAAAAGAGAAGGGTACACAGAAGAGTCAGTATCTAGTTAATTCAACCGTTGCAGCAACGTCGGGCGAGACTCGAGCTCTGCAGAATAAAACAACTATCCATAGCTCTGGGAGCGCAAAGAGGATGGGAGGATCTGGATTAGGTTCTGTAAAGGTTGTGAATGTCTCCTCCTACAGCTTCACTGTCACATGGTCAGCGCCGCAAGGGATGTTTAAGAACTTCACAGTGATCAGAAGAGAACCCCGGACAGAGGGTGACGAAGACGACCACGAGGAGTTGGAAGAGGAAGCTCTTGAAGGAGACAAGGCCACTGCAGCTAAGAATGCAACTGAAGTCCAGGTACAGAGCAGTAGCACAAACACAACTGCCGCTTCCGGTAAAGCTGTTGGATCTCGGGGCAAATCAGAAACAAAGAGGATCTCTATGGTGGTCCCTGGCAGCGTACGCTCTGTGGAGTTCAGTAACCTTCGGGCAAACACAGGCTATGTCCTGCATGTGTATGGCACTGCAGCTGAGAGGAGATCAAAGATTCATAGAGCAACTGCAGTTACAGGTTAATACAGTTGTACTACATTTTTCATTGAAGCATAACTCTTCCACTTCTACCAGGGACAGGATCAGTACTGGTAGCAGCAAAATGTGAATAAAATGCCCCTTGTTTTCTCTCACCAGGTCCTGAGCCAGCCACAGAGATGGTTTTCAGCAATGTAACAGAGTCTTCTTTCACTGTTTCTTGGTCCAAACCAAAGACCGCATTCTCAGGCTTCAGGGTCACGTACACCAACATCGTCACAGGTTTGTCAAAGGCCTGTCTTTATACTGCAGCTATGTCATTGGGATTTTTTTTGTTTGTTGAGAAGTGTTAATTGTTTCAGTGTGATATTTGTGATGTATCATCCTATTAGGGGAGAGCCGTTTTGTGACCGTGGAGTCTCAGCAATCTCACGTGGTTCTGTCCAAGCTCTCTGCTGGATCCTCCTACATTATCACTCTAACTACTACACAAGGAAGAGCCCAGAGTGATACTCTCACATCTCTTATCACCACAGGTACACAGTTAGATAAGCTTACTGTTATGTACAGCTACTTTTTTGTCTTAACATGTAAAACAAAACACCAATAAACACACTATGGATTGTCTCCTGACTGCAGTGCCTGCCCCTCCAACACATCTGCAAGTTGTCAATGTGACAGATACCAGAGCTGTGCTGCAATGGACACCCAGTCTGGGGAAAGTAGACCGCTTCATCATCAGCTATGAGTCCTCCAAGAGTGAGTGTGGCAACTTTACCCCAATGACGGGCAACCTCTAGCTCACCCGGTGGAGAGTGTGCCCCATGTAGGCCTTGGCAGCGGCTCGAGTTTGAATCTGACCCCCGGCCCTTTACTGTGTGCCCCCCCTTCATCCTTATCTGCACTAATAAAATGGAAAATGCCCAAAAAATATTCTTAAAAAGCAAAAATACCTTTACCCCAAGACTAAGCTATGTGCTATAAATTATCCTTCTTGCCACAGCTCCTAATGTGACAGTGACAGTGATGCTGTCTGGAAACTCAGTAGAGCACCAGCTGAGAGGCCTGCAGAGAGGCACCCTGTACACAGTCAAAGTCCTGAGCCAGAAGGACAGTCTGCAAAGCATGGCCATCTCAACTACATTTGCTACTGCTAATGGTGAGAAGAGAGGGGGGAAATGAAGTGAGATGAGGCTTGTTTACTTGCTAAAGTCGACAGAGCTTGTGTATTAAACGTGTGTGAACTAAATATATCTTTGTGTCTCTCAGTGGTTAAAGCCAGCGAGGT
Source organism: Sander lucioperca (assembly GCF_008315115.2). Classification (NCBI taxonomy): domain Eukaryota; kingdom Metazoa; phylum Chordata; class Actinopteri; order Perciformes; family Percidae; genus Sander; species Sander lucioperca. The sequence goes on from NC_050182.1 coordinate 28,700,817, forward strand.
GGGTACTCGCTCTGCAGTGATAGCATGGAGAACTACCACCGTTGTTTATAACAGCTACAGACTGATCTACCATGTGGCAGGAGAAGAGACAAAGGTGTATAATATTCCTCATCATTGGCACATACAGTACAAAGAGAGCTCCGACAATTGCCTAACTTTGTGTGCTTGTCTGTGTAAACACTAGGAGGTGATCCTGGACCAATCCATCACAGAGTATAAGCTGACAGGGCTGTTGCCAATGTCACGTTATATTGTTCTGGTTCAAGGCGAGAGAGACGGGCAATACACGTCTGTTGTCACCACAGAATTCATCACAGGTGAAGTATTTTATGTAATGCAGTCCCTGCTCATTTATCTGCCCTACAGATACCTTTTAACAACTTTTTTTTTTTATCTCTAAGGCCAACTGCGTTTCCCCTTCCCTACCGAGTGCTCTCAGGAGCTGCTGAACGGAGCTCTGCAGTCAGGAGAGGTGGAGATCTACCCGCAGGGAAAAGAGGGAGGAGCAGTCAGAGTCTACTGTGACATGGAGACGGATGGAGGTGGCTGGACGGTGAGACAAACTGCTGTCATCTGAAAACCTTGCACTGAAAAAAAAATGAATTATTGGGTTAAGTTAATAGACAACAATCTGTTTTTAGGTGTTCCAGAGGAGGATGAACGGAAAGACAGATTTCTACAGAACCTGGAGTGAATACAGAGTCGGCTTTGGAAACCTCAGCGAAGATTTCTGGCTCGGTACAGTTGAAGCAAGTTCTTATTATCATCACATATGCATACAAATATAAATAATTTGCTCAACTGTTCACTCTTCATCTCCATCATCTATTAGGAAATGAGCTTCTTCACAACCTGACTAGTGCCGGTCCTGTGAGTCTGAGAGTGGATATGCGATCTGGAAACGACACCGCTTACGCTCACTACGCCAACTTCTCCATCGATTCAGTGGAGAAGTACTATACTCTCACAGTGTCTGGCTTCACTGGAACTGCAGGTGAAAACTTCAGTGAACATGTGCAGTGTATACTATATTATATTGCAAATGCCTGACAATTCATACCTCAATATCACTATTTCTCTGTCAGGCGACTCTATGAGGTACCATAATGGACGCCCATTCTCAACCCGGGACAAGGACTCTGATCCTCTGGGGATCCACTGTGCCAAGGCCTACATGGGAGGCTGGTGGTACAAGAACTGCTACAAGACCAACCTCAACGGTCTTTATGGCATCAACAGTAATAATCAGGTACAATGCCTCTCTCTACCTGGACAAATGAGCATTAAACACTTTATTGTCTATGATACAGCACGCTAACCAAATATCACTTTTCTGTTCCGATAGGGAATAGTCTGGATAGACTGGAAAGGTAAAGACTCCTCCATTCCCTTTGCTGAGATGAAGTTCAGACCGTCCAGGTTCTCTCCTGCAACTCACGGCTAACGATACATCAGTCGTCATACATCTGGCAGAGATTTAAAGTTCCAGAAATCCAGAAGACAGTTCTTCTCACATCTCACAGTTGCTGCATGTCACTTTTCCAGCTGAAATTGCATACAGTGGTTTTGATAGCTCTTAACAGCTATCAGCACTTTTAATTCAATGTGCAACTTATTTTTCCTGATCTGTTTTTTTTTCTGGAAATATACCAAACGAGGGGAGAAATGTTTTATTGCAACTTTTTTGTATCCTGTCCTACTGTTCTGCCTGACCTGTCCATTTCAACACAGTTTTGTTTTGACTCTAATACCTTTTTGTGCACCATCATGGTATACCACCACACTACTACTGTAATTGAATATGCACTGTCTCACTCCATTGGAATAAATGTGGCTAATGTGAGTCTGAAGTGTGTTTTTTTTTTTTTTTTTTGGGGGGGGGGGTTTGTAGCAGTGAATTAAAACACCCAAAGCTTTTGATGGAATATAGTTTCTTCATTCCCTGCGCTACAAGATAAACAAATGCCAGCATGACTGACTGTCATGTCAGCTGTGAAGTGTTATCATACCCTTCGGCGAGTCCTGGACATGTTTATCACTCTGTCTCTTGTTACACAAGTTGCATTCATCTCATTATCAGATATGTTGACCTACAAAATGTTTAGATGTCCTTGAGTGAAAACACCAACATTGTATCAAGCGGATGGGCTAAGAGACTGATTAGGAGACTATAAATGGGGCAAGCAGTGTGCTGACCACCTTTCAGAAGGTGGACGCCAGCAAGAAGACACAAAATGGCAACAGGAATATCAGTGATCACTGTGGGAGCTGTGTTCCTAGTTGTGCTGCTGCTGGTGGTACTGATTTGCATTTCTGGTCAGAGAGACAAATCTGTGCAGAAGGACCGCAAGGGAAGTAAGTCTACAGGTAAAACATGCTGGTTGTAATGAAAATTAGTGATTATTGAATCGGACATTACTTGATTTAATGGATTTCTATTAATAGTGTTCATTCTCTCCATTTTACCTTTGTCTTAACTCCTTCATCCAGTAGTTGAATCTGGACTGCTGCAGTATCTCTATCAGTTCCTTCCCTGCTCCTCCTCTCCTTCCCTCCCAGGTCCTCCCAGCTTCTTCCTCATAGGCAATATGATGGAGCTGACACACGATCATCTGCCAATTCACCTGACCGATCTGGCACAGCGGTACGGAAACATCTACCGCCTGAAATGTGGAAAAACAAGTAATCATCTCATTTCAGATTTATGGATTTTGTATCATATCCCGTGCCATATCCACAAGCAGCTTTCCAAAAAACATTTTTTTGTAGACAGTACAAAACTCTGTTGTTGTGTTTTCAGCCATGGTGGTACTTAATAGTAGTGAATTCATCAGAGAAGCACTGGTGAAAAAATGGTCAGACTTTGCTGGGAGACCAGTTTCATACACAGGTAAACAACACAAACTTCTTTTTGCAACAATAGTATGCATAATTATTGTATGTCTTTATGACCTCTCCTGACTTGCATCAGGTGATATTGTGTCTGGGGGAGGGCACACCATCTCTCTGGGGGACTATAATGACGAGTGGAGGGCACATCGTCGTCTCGTCCACAGTGCTTTGCAGCGTTGCTGCCAGAAATCATTGCATGATGTGATTGAGAGACAGGCACTGCATCTGAGAGAGGTACAGCACACAAGAGGAACAAACTGTACACTGGTGGATTATATAGTGCCTTATCTTAAAAACATAATGGCCTATAATGTGATAGCAGAGATCCAGATGGCAAACCAAATGTTTGGGTAGTTCAAGAGTGGTCACACAAAAAGATAAAGCATGGTTCGTTCACCGTTTTAGGTTTTGATGGACTATCAAGGCAGTGCTGTAGATCTTTCGGAGGATTTCACAGTGGCAGCCAGTAATGTCATTACCACTTTGGCTTTTGGAAAAGAAGTGAGTATCCTTCCTCCCACAGCTCAGTTTGTACCTCAGAGTGTTGGAGATGGATTGCAAAATCTGCAAAATCTGCTTTTCATCAATAAACAACTGTGGTACACCAGTGCTTGGTTGCTGGTTTATGTTGGGAACTGGGCAAGGTCACTGTTTATGTTGCCCTTTTATGAAGCTTGCATTACATAAGTGCATTCATAATGTACTACTCTGTTACTGGACAGTAGATTTCAATGATAAGATACACTAAAATTAATGCTGTCAGTTAAACGCGTTATTAACGGCGTTAACGCAAACCCATTTTAACGGCGTCAATTTTTTTATCGCGAGATTAACGTTCTTTTTGGCCTAGCAAACTTTGTAGTTTTTTTCACATGCTGTTGCAACAACTAGTAACGTTAGAAAAACTGCAACACCACACCGGATCTAGCTAGACCGGAAACAAAACAACAGGCACGCCGCACACACTTGTTTGGGCTTGCGAGCCGGCCAAAGAGTAGTAGGCTAATGTTACGTTTTGAGTGGATGGCGAGCGCGAGACGCCAAAATGGATGCCAATAAGATTCTGAATGGAAAGTTTTCTTTTAAAAAGTTGCCAAATGGTTCCATTGACAAGACCAAAGTGATCTGTGTGTTTTGTCGTTGTGAACTGAGCTATCATCGCAGCACGTCCAGTCTGAAATACCACTTGATACCAAGCACACAGCTGATGCAAAATCTCCGCCCCCTCGTCAAAGCCAGGCGACAATGGATGACTTCAGACCATAGACTGTATATTAATATTAACAGTCTATGCTTCAGATAGAAGCACATGGATACCACAACTAAGAACAAACTTAAAAAAACATTTGCACAAAGCAAGCCGATCCACTTTTTCATGTTGATAAGAGCATTAAAATGAGAAAAAATAATGGGCCAAAAAGAAATCAAGGGTTTAGAATAGATAAAAATGTGTGACTAATTGTGATTAATTGCGAGTTAACTATGACATTAATGCGATTAATTGCGATTAAATATTTTAATCGTTTGACAGCACTAATTAAAATATAAATCTGTGTTTTCTAGTATGATAAGAGTTCTTTGGAGCTGCAGCAGCTGCACAGCTGTCTGAATAAGATCGTTGCTCTGTGGGGCTCCTCCTGGATTTCTGCTCTGGACTCCTTCCCACTGCTCAGAGTCAGTAAATAATCACTATCTCCAGTATAGATCACAGGAAAGACTAACAAACATCTTATGAAAGAGATTTCAAACATTATGTGTCATTTCCTCTCTCAAAGAAATTACCCAATCCTGTGTTTGCCCGTCTCCTGAAAGAGGTGGCCAAGAGAGATGAAATAATAAGAAAACATCTCAACAATTACAAGGTTAGTGAAAAAAAATGCCAAAGAATAAAAGGTTGAAAAGCACAGATATGTACAAAGAGAGGTCTTATTATGCTAAACTGCTGAGATCACAGGTAAAAAGAAACTAGGCTTGGTGTGAAATGTAAAAATCTCACAAGTCAAATCAAGCAGCCATAAATCATAAATTGTTATCGTTTTCTACCAAAGCCTAACAGGAAAAACAATTTAGTCTGCTTAGATATGGATGTATATATTACAAAGCAAGCATGAGAAATCATCACAGCAGACAACTTTTCAAATCCAAGTTCATTTTCTTTATGTATGCACCCAGAATCTGGGATAAATCCCAGCTCTGTTATTTCCTACTATGTTGATTTTAATCAGCTGTTGCTTTGTTGTCTGTGCAGTCACAAGACAAAAAACATGAGGATGCCATCACAGGATCTCTCCTCCAGGGCCTTGACAAACATCAGAACACAGAACATGGAGTGGTAAGTACTGTACATAGAACAGTTAATGACAAGGAAGATCAATTTGAAATGTATCAAATCTAATTTCATTCAAAACTAGAACTGGTTTTGTAAATTTAGTATACTGTAAGTAGTACTGGTGTACTAAATTACATTTCTTCAGCTCCTGACAGATATTCATGTTCACATGGCCACTGTGGACCTTCTCATCGGGGGAACTGAGACCACTGCAGCCTGGCTGAACTGGACTCTGGCCTTCCTCTTGCACAGACCAGAGGCAGGGCACATAATTTCCATAAAACACTATAGTCACACACCCTTTTGACGTTTATCTCAGTGTCTTACTTCTCCCTTCCTTTAATCTACAGGTGCAGACCAAAGTGTATGAGGAGCTGTGTACAGTACTAGAGGGACGATACCCCAAGTACAGTGACAGACATAGACTTCCTGTCCTGTGCTCTCTGATCAATGAGGTGCTCAGACTCAGACCAGTTGCCCCGTTGGCAGTGCCACACAGGGCCATCAGAGACAGCAGGTCAGCTGAGTGACAACATGCAGCGATAATGAAAGAATGCAAAGGAGGAGATTAGTGACCATTGAGATATTTTAATTCGTAATAATGTTTAGTCCATGGTGCTTGTGCGTAAGAAAATGCTTGATTCCTGCAAACCAACATAATAACTAGAAAGCACCAAATGTGTCTAAATGTGTTGATTTCATGTAGAAGATGTGCAGAAATGTTTATCTACACCCAGATCTGCAACAAAATACTATATAGTGGTTATATAAGTTAGGGGCCGTGCAATTAATCACATTTTTAATTACGATTTTGGCTCCTTACGATCACAAAAACAGAGTTATCAAGAAAAATTATTATTTTGCACATTACGTTTTGCAAGTAAACTCTTATTTTGTCTTGTGTTCTGAATGAGAAAAAAAAAGTTCAAACGAGAAAAGTATTAAGGGAAATTTCACAGTTCAAGGTGTTTTCACTGTTGATTAGTTTAACTGTTTTTTTAAATGCAATAATTGCAACATCTTTTCAAAAGTCAATGAGTAATTGTGTTAAATAATCGTGATTTGAATATTGACCAAAACAATCGTGCTAATGATTTTTTCTATAATCGAGCAGCACTAATACAAGTTCAGTTGCTATATTAAAATACAGTACTTGGGTTCTGTTGGGATCTAGTCTATCAGTCAGCATGTACACACAAAGACCACTAGTATGGATGTACACAAATTTTGTGTTGTTCTGCTTCGGACATTTTAAACAACATATTACCTGCTAACACTTTGCATTATGACAAATGTATAACCCCTCACATGTTTAGTATTGCAGGTTACTCCATTCCTAAGAACACAGTCATCATTCCTAATCTTTTTGGAGCTCACCATGATCCTGCAGTTTGGACTGACCCGTACAGCTTCAAACCAGGTACTGCTCTACTGCATTCCTTTCACTTGGCTCAGCAGATCTCAAATGAAGTAGTTACTCCCTCTCTCTTTCAGAGCGCTTTCTGGAAGGAGGAGGGGGCTCCACCCGTGCCCTGATCCCCTTTGGAGGGGGGGCTCGGCTCTGCCTGGGGGAGTCTGTCGCCAAAATGGAGCTCTTTCTGTTCACTGCCTACTTGCTGAGAGATTTCCAGTTCATCTCTCCTCCTGAGAGCGAGGCCTCTCTGCCCGACCTGAGAGGAGTTGCTAGTGTTGTACTTAAGGTCAAGTCCTACACAGTTATAGCATGTCCAAGACCTGAGTCAAATCCCTGAACTACGAGGGTATACTGCTTACACGTTGCTTAAACGTTGTGCATTTGTGTGTAAACAATGATTTTTTTTTTTTTTTTTACTTTGACATGTAAAAAATATATTTACAGAACCTTCATGTGTATGTTTCTCATCAATACTTCTATTTGGCTGTAGTTGGATATCCTGATTAAAATAGTCTGTTGAGTCTGAATTTTTTTACAGTTTTTTATTCGATCATCTCTAAATAAGATGTCTAAACCCAGGCCAGACCTAAATGAGTTGTGTCATCTCTCTTGTATAAAAGGCAAAGCAAACTGCATTCAAGATTCATGAATTACAAAAGTGATCAATCAGGTGATCAGATCGAAAAAGGAAGTGAGTAGCCATCAGAAGGAAAGTTTAAACAAATAAATCAGGTGGAGCTTATGTGAATCAAAACTTGGGGTTTGTACATGTTACTGTACACTGAAACTGTTCAAATAGTTATTTTACAAGAAGAATATCTGTCATAGAGTCTGACAGCACTCCCCAGTGGATATACACTGAACATGCTGGGAAAGGTTCAGCAGACCTACAAGTTATCACTCCTCTGGGCGCCCAGATAGATCAGTTGGTAGAGCGGGCACCCATATATAGAGGTTTACTCCTCGACGCAGAGGGGCCAGGTTCGATTCCAACCTGCGGCCCTTTGCTGCATGTCATTCCCCCTCTCTCTCCCCTTTCATGTCTTCGTCTGTCCTATCAAATAAAGGCCTAAAATGCCCAAAAAATAATCTAAAAAAAAAAGGTTATCACATTATCTCTGGTTAGAGGCACTTCTTGTAAAAGTGTCTATCTAATGATAGATAACAGTGATTAACAGGTGTTACTAGAGGATATTATTGTTTGCACATGTGACAGAAATAATACATGAAAAACACAAAATGGATTGTACACACGAGGCATTCATTTGTATAATGGCCACAGTTTCGTATAAAGTTGAAGGGTTAATGTGAGAACATGAACATAGGCCTCACGTGTTAAACTAAAATTGAGTCACCTCAATGTAATTTCCTAAACAAGAACTTCTGCTATTAGAGGATTTAGCAATAAGCAAGACAATCTGCGAGAAGACATCTGAGAGGAAGGATGGTTTTCTTTTCATTGTTAAAACTCTATCTTCTTTCTCTCACACAGGCAGCAGCTGGACTTCAGTCATTTGGTAATTATTTTCGTAATAATTTTTCTTGTTAATGTTGTTAAACTGTTGTATATTTGTTTTAGGATATGACTATAAACTCTAAACTCTCTGGCCTTATTCACAAAATGTTGAGGTACTAAGTACAAGATTCAAGTTTCCGCCATTAAAATAAATTACACAATGCCTACAGTAGGCTAATCAAAAGTAAAAAACAAAACGAAAACAAATTCAAGATAGACTTAAACAAAATTCTGAAAATAATGCATGAATAAACAGGGGTGGAAAGTAGGGTAGACCAATTACAGTTGGTACACTTTTTGCTTTTTCCATTACCACACCAAAACTAGCGACTGAAAAGACCTGATTTTTCATATGGCATTTCCTACACTTGCCTACTAAAATATAAATAATCAATAACATCCATAAGTAGTTCATATTTGCCACAATTAGCTCATAAACACACAAAGCTTTTTTGTTCCAACTGTACAGGTACAGTCGGAACAGTACCCGATTGAGACACCCAGTCGTAATACTATAAAGCTGCCTCATCATTTTATGATGACCTTGCATGACACAAAGTCATGTAATATGTCAGTTTTTATAGCACAGATTAAGGTTTAACTTTAACAGTTATGTGAGGATGATAAGCTATTCAATATGCGTGGGACCTGGTGAAGTGAAAAACTGACCTTAGAAAACCAACTTTCACCGATATCTTCGGACTGGAGAATCAAAGAGGATGTTAATACGCATGTCTGAAGCAAAAATAACAGCTCAAGCTTGTTGCGCACACAAGTTATTTAAGGTGTTTCAACTGTACTCCTGTGCCAACTGTATCTGGTCTACCCTACCATTATACTCAAGTAAAAGTACTGTTACTTAGGGTTAGGTAAGTTTTCCTTAAGTATAAGTAAAATGGTAAATGTAGCCTACTTAGGAAGTCCTCCACAATCTGTTCCATGTCCCTCTTGAGCATTTTAGATAGATAGATAGATAGATAGATAGATAGATAGATAGATTTTTTATTGATCCCAAAAAATGGGAAATAACGTTGTTGCAGCAGCAAAATTTCAGACACACAGCACACGTACAGAGTAAACATTAAATAATAGGAAACAATATACATGAAATAATAATAGAATAATACACTAGCAATATTTAAAAATATATACAATTTGGAAATAAAAAGTACAACTGTTTCGATATATAGATCAACTTAATGTGCAAGTTGGGTTAGCAGCTTAGCATGCTAGCCACACCCAGCACACACCTGTTCACGCAATGTTGTAGGTGTGTTTGATTTGTGTCAAGTCTGCTCGCCGGGCTCTAATAACGTTTTTTTTTTGTTTTTTTTTAATCCTCTAATTCAATTTTGAAATGAAAAAAGGCAGCGTTTTAAATACAGATGCGACTTGAAATGTAGCTAAATACAAAATGCTACAAAAAATAGCATACAAGGACTATTCGTTATTTAATTAAGGGGCCACGACGGAGTTTTGTGGCCTCTAATCTAAAAAGACGTGACCCTCCCCTCGTCAGTAATAATTTTCCTATGACCCTACAACGATTTGAAAAGAGGCAAGGCATGACCCTGCCCTCGCGTGCAAGTTTGCACTTAACAAAGAAGTACAGATGCCATATGATTTTTACAGCCATTATGTACAGGAGTTAACCTCTGCATTCTCATCTTACACATCACACTCCTCTGTTATGGTGTGGTGGCCATTTCAGTAGATTTACTCACTAACATTGTTGTGGAAACACAATAAGCATGGAAACTAAATGCACACTTCATGCATTACTGCATTACTTCAGATACTAAGTTACTCCTCTAGTAAACTAGTATTCATATGAAATAAAACGATAAAACATTGAGACCATTCAGCAAAGGACGCTGGGATATAACCAATTCAACACTGGTTGCTATGGACTTGTCACTATCGTCATTGTATATTTTAGCACATAGGTAAAGCTGCCGAAGCTGAACATTATATTCCAAAACACATATGTTTATTTTTAAAGTTTTTAAGTTACATTGTAACAATTTAACAATTCGCCCTTATGAAATCCAATCGCGGCACGGCTGTTTTAGAACGCAATAGACAGACGCTTGAATTCAACTAAAATGTAACAGTGAACAGTCAGTGTTGGACCTACAGTCTGTTGAGATGCCTCTCCAAACGCAGAAACCAAGCGCAGTCACACCATAAAACGTTAAGACACGTTGAGAAGAAAGATCCGCATTTTGCCGTAATCCAATGACACAAAAAAAAGTAATCCACAGCGATCAGGAGATCCACAAAAAGGTAAATGATACGGTATATCCAGCAAGGCCGATATGAGCGTCACATACGAGGCCTCCACTTCGCCGTTTAAACAAAGTGGAATAAACGTATAAAAGTCCAAATCTACACAAAACCCGCAATCAATTAGTAAGCTGACATCACATTTATATACATGACATTTAGGAAACCTTTATTGCAAGGTTGGCACGGAAAGATGTCCAGACTAGTGCAACAGTCATTTTCGTTTTTTGCGTCCTGCTGCTCCCATCGTCAGCCAGGTAATGTTTTTTTTTTTTTACTAAAGCAGTATATGAAATCAGATGTATTACCTATCACCATTTAGTTGTTTTGTGTTATCTAAGATATTTATTTAATATCTGGTCATGCCAGATGTAATTATTCCACTAACTTTTTAAACAATGCAATTACCCGTTTCAGCCACCAGGGGGGCAGTGCTCCTCCTGCCCCCCCCAGCAAACTCCACGTATGCGGTCAGACCCATCCGCTAGGGGCCGAGACTGAGAGCTACATGGATAAATATGCACCAAACAAGCCACTTTGAAATTTTGCTCTTTTCATGAATAAAAAAGTTGGGTGACCCCCCCCCCGCCCAGACTAAAAAATGTTGAATGACCCTCCCCTCAGCAAAAAATAAAAAGACATGACCCTCCCCTATTTCCCTCCAGTGGTCCATTCCATAAATACCGAACGGTCCCTAAAATGACTGATTATTAGATTATTTTAAAAAATTGCCTACGAGTACGCAAAACATTGTTTTGTTACAGTAACAAGATTAAATGCAATGTGTTACTTCCACCCCTGGTTATAAACATGCTCAGTTCAAGATGGAGAGTGACCAATTCCCCTATTCTCAATTTTCTACCTTTAGCTTTTAGTTCTGAGTGAACATTGCTCTGGCAAAGGTAAATGAGATTTTTTTTTTACAGAACTACCTCATGACTTGGAAAATTACAAGTTTTTTTGTCTTCTACAACAGATAATTTGGTGACGTTTGCCATACTAGGAGATACTATTACTTTGCCATGTGGCACGCCCTTTATTAAATCCTGCACTTCTGTTAACTGGACCATAGCTGACGAGGTTGGATTAGAGGTGGTGAAGGCTGGAAGGGTGACAGCTCCGTACGCCCTCAGGTTTGGTCTGCTAAAGGACTGCTCTCTGGAGATTTATCACCTGGTACTCAATGATGCACACCTTTACTCTTGTCACAGTCGAGCATTCAATTCAAGTGTTTCCCTTCAGATTCTTGAAGGTAAGGGACTCAAACCTTTCTTGAATAATTTAAAGTCAATGTCACAATATTTACATCATTTTTGTTTTCATTCACCAGTTACTGAGAGCCCAACTCCTGTGAATGGTACAATAGAGCTTCACTGTTACCTCAATATATATAGAGGATTTGTCTCCAGTTGTAACAACAAAGGGATACGTATCAAGTGGATCACTGAAGATAATACACCATTAAATGGGAACAGATTTCGCTATATGCATGTCTCTGATTGCTTCTCTAAACTGGTCATCACTAAAAGACTGACAGACCATCACAGAAAATGGAAATGCCAGCTGACTCAGAATGACACGATTAAAGCTACCAAAACTTATACAACAACAATAAAAGGTACTAAACTCCACTTCAGCGTACTCCAAATGAACAGTGTGGTTCAAAATGTACAAAGTGTAACCAGTGCTCCCTTTCCCTCAGATGGTATAGAGGAAGTTTTTGCTGCAGTCGGTGAGTCAGTGTCACTCTCTTGTAGCAACACTTCCTCTCTCGGTGTGGGTGGCAGCGTGAAGTGGACTGTAGGTGAAAGGACGCTGACAGATGATATCTCATCTTATAAAGGCCAAACAGAGGCATTACATGTGACTAAGGACTCAAAACTAGTCATTAGCAAAGTAAGTGCTCTGCATGCCAGAGACTACCAGTGTTCAGAGTCCACTGACCAGCAAAAAGTGTTTAACAAAATCAGGCTGCATACCCTCGATGGTGAGTTTTAAAACTTGTTAACTGCCAGGACAGAGCATGAGTTGTGCTATATTTACATTGCATAACTGCTATTAAAACATTTCCTATCATGTTTGTCTTTACAGTTACTTCACAGCACGGGCCAGGAGGTGATAATCTCACTTTGACTTGTGTGCTTACCTGCACTAAAGAATGTGGTAAAGACTTCAATTTAACTTGGTCTGGAGGCAGCCACAATAGCAGGCAGAGTGGTTTAATGTATGACAAGAACACTCTTATAAACAGGCTCTTTCTCCCACTTTTGTCAATGGCATCTGCTGAATTAACTTGCTTTGTGCATAGAGAGGGTGATGTGATGGCATCAAAGAAGTGGCGCACTATTAACCGTAAGTATAAACTATGCTATTGTTGCATTTTCTCATAAATAGAAGCCCCACGTTTCTGAGTAAGCAGAGAGAAAATTATAATTATTTAATGTGTACAGCTCTGCAAACACATGCGTGGGCAGCCCTTCCTCTAGCCCTCCTGATATGTATAACTGCTGGAGGACTCTATGTGTACATGAAGAGGAAGCACAACAAGGATGCAGGTACTGAATCTGGTTAAGGGTTAAGTCATACAACCTACAGTACAACAATTGTGTGTGAATGTTTTTAGAGCCTTGATGAGAATTAAATAGTACCTGATGTTTTCCCACTTGATTGTTTGCAGGAAATGAACAGTCAAGTGTTGGAATGGTGAGAGACAAAACATAATTGTGCTAGCATGTTTATAGCTTTTGTCAAGCTGATGCAACCAAATGTAATAACTCCAGTATTTCTCTTCACAGACTCATGTTTACGATGTCATTCAGGATGCAAATAATGAGGAACTACCCCAACCTGCTACCACCACCAGTTTCTATGATTTATTACAGGCTGTAAACTATGAATAAATAAAAGTGTCTAGTGTTTAAAGTGTCCTTGATTTCAACCATCAATAAACTATAAACATGTTTTCCAAAACCGGTTTTAAAAGGGAATATTTTCTTTAACAGACTGTCGACTCGTGTTTATGACTCTTTCGTCATGCTCATTCATCATATGACAGATATTTATTAAAATTGTATGAAAAATTTTATTGAAAGATTACATGGTAAGCATGTCTCCATGCCATTTAACATAATAGAGATGATTGGATATATTAACACAAACAGGTTAACAGTTTAAAACACTTTCTTAAAAGGATATGAGGATGAAGAGAGATTATCGTGAGGGTGGGTTAGTATACTGATTGTACTGGGGTGGGTGATTAGGGTAATGGGTTGTTTGGTGCAAAATGTTAAAAATGTTTGGTATATGTTTAAAATTATGTTTTTTTGTGTATATTTTTTATCTTGTTATACAAAATATATAATACACACAGGAACTATTTACAGTTGAATGAGGGGTGGGAAAAATAACAATCTTCGGCTTCATCCTGCTCCTTTTCTGACAGATTGAACATATTATTTGTAACACTTAATATATATTGTTTTTCCTTTTGGTGTGTTGCTACGCACTCATTGTGTTTTTATATTTTATATTATTATTTGTTTGAAAGAAAAATAAAGATGAAATATTAACAGTTTAAGTAAAAACACGGGGAAACGTTTTCCATGTTGCACTACTGTACCCATTTTCCATGTTCTTACTTACTCTTCTTTGCAAGACAAATACTTTAGAGGCGAGTAAATGTTACATGGATTATATGATGCATAAATGTAAGCCGGCAATACATATTAGACAGTAAAGACTTTAATGGAAAATCTTCTTTGTCTTGAGCAGACTGAAAATGACTAATACCGGACTGCAATGAAAGAGAGAAATTTGTTATTTGTCTATATTGATATGATGAGAATTAAAGTATGATGTTATAATAGTAGTACTACTTACAAGTACACAGGCCTTCATCAGCAATATGTTGGTATATGCTGTTGACTCGCTGGTTTGTATGGTCTGTGAGATAGAGTTAAAAAGTTGTCAGTGAAGTGGTAAACAAAGCAGGAGAGGTCACAGTGGCTGGACTCAAGGTAGTGAGAGAATAACATGATGCTCACCTTCTGAAGGTGTAAGACTCACAATCTCATAACCATCTAGAGAAGTACCTGATCAACAACAAGAGAACACAAAGCTGTGATGACACTCCACTACAAAGCATTGCTCATCAAGATTAATGAAATAATAGATCAAACCTGCTGGGTGCCTCTGGGTTTGCTGTGTAATTCTCTGGGTGTTGCGTCTGCGGTAAATGAACAGTCCTATCAGTGCAGCCATTATGACAATCCCAATGACGATTGAAGGTACAACAACAGCAATAACTGCTCCATTTCTCCCCTCCTCACTGGTAGTCAGTGCTGGGGAAGACAGGAAGCACACCTTAGCAACTACAACACCACATTTAATAGAAAATTACTGATGCAATTGAATTAAGATGTAAAATATTAGAGTTTTTGTTGCAATACCTGGATCTGTTGTGGCGACAACAACATTTTCCACTTCGTAGAAAAGGTATATAGGAGTTAGCATATTGTCATTTGTTGTCAGTGATGATACAATATAGTTTAAAATCTTAGGTGTGCTGTCTGACGCCCCCAGCATTAGCTTAGCCTAGCACAGATCATGCAGGTAACTGGTACCAACTAGCCGACTGCTCCGAATAAGTGACAAAATAACGCAAACATGTTCCTATTTACATTTTGTGATTTGTATAGTCACAGGGTGTACAAATAATGCCATGATCACCAGTCACGTTCGCTACTAACTAGCTATTCACATTGGTTTTGTTGACTGAAGTAACTGTGCTTTTCGGTGTTGCGCTAATCACTCCGCCCAAGTAGCAGTGCTTCCACTTTCTGAGAATATATTTCCCACTTAGTATACGGTTAGAATATGGCTGTGTCTCATGTGACCAGGGCCGGCTCTGTGTCAGCGATAGAGTAGCAATGTATGTTCATTTTAGTTTCTAGCTTGCATGTAAGTTAGATGGCACCAACATTTAGTCTAATCATAACTGGTCTGGCAACCCAAAGGCCAAGGTTTTGTTTCCAGATTTGTGTGCATGGTGACTTATGATGTGGGGGGTCTGGGGGTCCACCCATAGACTGTATATAGAATGGACCAACAGATCCCGTTGCTCTGGACAGAGACCAGTGAAGGCCATTAGACGCACTTTTCCGGTGAGTGCCGAGCGTTACTGCGCGTTACTGCGCAGAGAGACGACGTAAATGTGACGTGAGCAACCTGTCTGAAAGTTGTAAGTCTTCTGGTAGCTGTGCCAAGAGAAATCTCAATCATTCCGAATCTTGCAGAGACAGAGAGCGTAGGTATATGTAAGGAGATAACATGGACACAGGCTAATTATTGTTAACTAAAATGCTAGTTAACATTAGTAATTAAACTTAAACAGCTAATGTAAGTCGAAACTGCCTGCGAGCTTCTCCTGTACTATACGGTAATTCCTCTACTATGCGACAGTAAGTCGCGTGGTTATGACACAATCGTTAGCCTATTTTTACAAAAACGTCTGCTACGGAACCATAACGTGAGGTACAAGATAATGGAGCCTTTTATACATTGTCGTGTTTCTTTAGAAATAAACAATGGACAAATAAAGTCTTTAAACGCTTCAGATGTAAAGTTATTCGCTGTCAAAGAGATGTCAAAATGAATGGCAGTCAATGGAATGCTAACGGGGGGTGGGTGCTTGTTAGCATCAAAATGGTGCCATAGGAGGTACGCGTAGTGAGGAGAAGCTTACCCCCTTGGGTCCACCCCCTGAAAATTTTGACCATTTAACACTTAATTTCCTGCATTCAGGTGAATTTTTATGCACCTATTTCTACCTTTTTCTGAATCACTTTATGCTGGGAATATCTTTATGTAAAGGCAAACCTAGATTACAATCCAAATATAAAAACATAATGGAATATTTAGCAGTAAGGCTCTCATGCATTCTATATTGCTTTCATCTATTTATTCTCCTTTGGATCAACTTTTCTAATTATATCTGAGTCAGCACGCATGTAGCCTAGAGGCATCATTTACTCCTCCCTCCTCTTTTGCTTCTTTTGTTGAGGAAGTAACCTCCTTAAATGTGCATTTGACAATTAGTCACCTCAATGATACATGAATTAATTTTAATTAATTAATAAACCCCTGGACTTTCATATTTCAGATGTGTTTGAGCAATATTTCTACTCATGTTCAAAACTTTGTGCACATTTAAAATATATCTCGTCTGTGTTCTCTGGGATTTGGAGGAGTCATGATATTTTGTCAGTGCTGGGGAAGACAGGAAGCACACCTTAGCAACTACAACACCACATTTAATAGAAAATTACTGATGCAATTGAATTAAGATGTAAAATATTAGAGTTTTTGTTGCAATACCTGGATCCGTTGTGGCGACAACAACATTTTCCACTTCGTTCGGGAAATAGAAAAAGTACATAGGAGTTATGCATATTGTCATTTGTTGTCAGTGATGATACCATATAGTTTAAAAGCTTACCTTGGACCCGAAGATTAATTTCAAAGCAGCGCTGAGTTTTTCCAAGCACATAGTTACATCTGTACCAATTACTGTCATTGTAATGCACAGACTGGATAGCTAATGATGTCCCATCAATTACAAGCCTTTTAGAGTTGACAGATACAGGGTTGCCTCCTTTCACTATTGCCCAGGAGATATTTTGGGGTCCTTGTCCTGATGTTGTGTCCACTGGGCAGTTCAGGTTAACAGGTGTGCTGGGTGCTGCCTTCACTGCTTGAAGGACTTTACAGTCTGAAAGAAGGGAGATTTGTGTTATACATGAGAATTGTATTTGTAAAGAAACAAGAATAAGGGGAATATAATGTGAAATCTTACCTTTTACTTTTAAAGATATGTTTTTGACAGAAACACAGTCCCAGCCTTGCCAGATTTTACATCCGTACAGTCCCTCATCAGATTTTTGTGATTTTGTCAGATAAAGAGACATTTGTCCATTTCCATCAGCTTGCCATTTTACACGCTTAGCATCCTGCAAATTGTGTGTTTTAGGCCTGGCAAGAATAATCTTCACCTGACTGGTATTTGTGGCATACTTAATCAATTCGACTCTGTAGCAGCTCTTTGGATCCATCACAGATAAATTAAAACAAGGGAGAACTACATCTTCTTCTGGAGAAGCATTCACAGTCTCAATCCCTGGTGAGATAATGATTAGAATCAGATACGAATAAGACCCAGAGTACATAACATATTGTATAGTTTTTTTTTCATATACACTAAAACATTCAGTATCAGAGCTGTTAAGCAGATAGTTCAAAATTTCACAATAAATTGTGGTTAAAAAATATATTATTACAAAATAGGAGGTGTATGGGCCACTTTTTGAAGTTCAATCACAGTCACAGTTGGTATATACCAAATATGTTTTATGTATACTGACTATAAAAAAGGAATTACATTTTTAATCTGTTAAAGAAATGATTGCGCTACTCACCTCTGCACTCTGATATGACTATTAGCAGAACTATTAGCAGGAGACCCTGTGAATAAAAATGTGCCATTTTCGGAGTATGTAGCTGAGTGGAGTGACAACATATCATTGTCTTATCACCTTTTTGTCTCCACCTATTCTCAGTTCTCTAAGTCACAGAAGTCTTAACATGAAACTACCTCCACAGTCAAACATTGTTTTTTGTTCCGTTTACCTAATTATGTGGCCAACAGAGCCACCTAGTGGCAAGAACAGGACATGATGAAATTAACAAATGGAACATGAGAGCACATGTTGCGGTCAAGTGATATGAGCTCACATTTAAATGTGAGTGGGGGAAACGAAAGAGCAGCACACCTACCTTATTACAAACATCGAAGTGCCCTTGAGCAAGATATTAAACCCTCATCTGCTCCAGTGGAGCTGTTCAGTAGCTGGCACTGGCAGACCTGACTGTGGCTGCACCGGGCAGCCTCCAGGTGTGGATGTAACTGTGTGAGCGTGAATGGGCCATTCCTGAAAAAGAGAACATCACTCTAAGTGAAAGTTTCCTGGATAAAAAAAGGTTCACAAAAATAAATATGTTTTCTTATTTAAACATGCTTCTTGAGCAGATTATTTCCGTAGAGTTATTTTTTTCCGAACACAGTTCTCCTTGCTGCATCACTCTTTTTCCTACATCACAATGTCAACTTATTTTTAAACTGGTGGAGATGCATCCCTTTTCTGCATAGACTGCAGTGGTTTTCTAGACCATTTCAAATGGTGGGGCCAGGCTGGGGCCATATGTGATTTAAGGGGTACTAAATATATTAAGCACACGTGTTACATACCACCAAATCTCCATGGGTTTGGTCCTACAAAAGACTAACAATATACAATTAGGGGGGCCAGAGGGGGGTCCTTAGTGTAATATTACGGGGGCACTGACCACCCTTGCCCCCAAAACCCCACCATTACAACCGCTATTGATAGACCGTTTCTTCTCTCTAGACGACTTCTCTTACTGAGCAGTACAGCTTTTTCCTACTGGTCAAATTCAGACTTCCTGTTGAATTCTGACCTTTTTGCTAGAGGCTTAAATACTATAGAGGAACCTCCCTAATGCTAACTGAAACTTTGTAACTCCACTTCCTCCAGTGGCTCAAATAGAGAAATAGCATCATAGCTTTTCACACTTTCAGTGTTCACAGGCTCTCAGCACTGTACACAGAAATGGACAACAATGCTCAAGGTTAGTTTGCCTTATTTCTGCTAAGACTGTTTGTCATTTTACAATCTTTATATTGTCTTGTATATATTGACAATATACAGACAACAATACCCTTATGTTGTATAATATTTCACAGGAGGTAAAGCTTATGGTCTTCTCAAGTCTCAACAGGAAGAACAACTGAACTCTATCAATGAGGTGAGTCGATATGTTTAGACAAAGTCATCGAGTTACAATAGAGATAACTGGCTTTTGGAATCATGTTTTTACAACAGGGGCTGGACACATAAACATAACACCTGTGTGATACTAATGAGAATATATGTCTGATTGATATGTTTTCATTACCACTGCCCTAGGCTTTTCTGTCAGATCCCCAGTATGCAGAAGAGGAAGACCTTAGCTCAAAGCTTGAACTGTTTAAAAGTGAGTATTCAAGGGCTATCAATCAATCCTTAATGCATTGTTTAATTATTTAGTGCAAAGTCATACATTTTGGAATGAGATTATATGTGCTTGTATTACAGAGAAGTACATGGAGTTTGATCTTAACGACAAAGGAGAAATAGGTAAAATTGCACTGGTCTTACCGCTCTCAAATATTTTTAGCTACAGTTTGCAACTATCACTTTCAGATTAAGATTCTCTTAACAAACTATAGATATATGTATTTTTACTTATTACTGATTTACTATCAATTTTATAGATTTAATGGGGTTAAAACGAATGCTGGAAAAACTTGGATTGGCCAAGACTCACTTAGAGCTGAAGAAGATGATGTCAGAGGTTGCTGGAGGGACATCAAAAGACACCATCAGCTACAACGACTTTCTGAACATGATGCTGGGAAAAAGAAATGCAATTCTAAAACTGTGAGTAAATACATTCAAAGAATGGGCGGAGACCCAAAGTTGGGCCACAGGAGGATTAGGGTTAAAGGAAGATTATGTCCCTAAATTATTCAAAGATAAATTAGTATGAAGCTACTATTGATGTTGATGGCCTTAAGTCTAAATCTAGCTGATAAAACAAGTTTGGTACAAAAAAAAACCAAATTGTGTATCAATCTCAATCCATAAATTAGAACCTGAAAAACTAAAAATGCAGTATTGCAATAAAAAATGTAACATTGGCTCAATTTGAAAAGTAGGCCTACTCTATACCTGAAAATGATGTTGTGTCATGTGATAATGATTATTTAATGCAATATACTCTCTATGCTGTCTAAAGTTTACAAGTTTACAGTCATGTCTTGTTTAACAGCTGACATTTTCTTCATTTAAGGATCTTGATGTTTGAAGGCATGGGAAAGGAGCAGGACAAAGATGTTGCACCACCTCCTCGCAAAACCTTTTCAGACCTGCCCTGAAGAAGCTCTCCAGCCCAGCAGGAAATGATTGAAACATCACTTAACGCTTTAAAATTAATGTCAATAGGGAAGACAAAACATCAAACTTATGTTTTTTATGTAATAAAAGAATATACATAAGATGTTAGTGCATTCTGCTTTGTCTGATTGTGACCACATTACAGATGTCCCTATATTTAGCCAACTAAATGCTTTGTAAATGCTATAGTAGGCACCTATTTCATCTCTATGATGTTGCTTTAGCTGGGTCGACCTATGATGTATGGCCTAATGATGTGGATTTCACATGGGAGTGGCCATTATCATCTCAGATACAAATACCATAATATTGCTATTAGAAATATTGGAATATCACTGTGGTTTATAAGGTGTGTAGACCAGAGGTGCCCACATTATTTTATATTAGGGGCCAAAATGTATCTGGATGATAGGCCACGGGCCAAAATGTTACCAAAATGTGCTTACATCAGTCAACATGTAGCCTAAACGCTTGTTCTTTCTTTGCGGTATCCTATCTATGTCATGAGGAACTTTATTTTGAAAACTCTGGTTGGCCGGAAAACGGATGTGTCATCCAGGGAGCGAGGTTAAACTAGCTAAGCTTGCAAATTGATGTGGTAACTTTATATAAAGAAGGGTGAGTAAAAGTGACTTTCTGTAAACAGTTATACACGTGCAGGAGACAATGCCTCTAAATACACATTGCAGTTACAATACTTAGCTAGCTAATTTCCACACTATCTATCTGTACTATACGTGTGAACGTTAACGATCGCTAGCAAGTAAGCTAACATTAGCAGAAGGTTAGAGACGCAAACAAGGTAGGTAAATTGAAGATTCGCTATGACACATTTGTGTTCAAAGTCCCCGAGATAACAAATTCAGTTTGTTGCACCCCTGGTGTAATACAATGTTTAATATGTCTTTGGAAAGTTTATATCTCAAGAATATGAACAGCCAGTTATTAGCTAGCTGTTAGCCACACAGTGAGGATGTAAAATAATAAATATTGGTCCACTGCAACTCTGTTTTGGTTTGTCAGGAGGATGAGCAGCTCAGAGGAGGTGTCCTGGATATCCTGGTTTTGTGGACTCAGAGGGAATGAGTTCTTCTGTGAGGTTAGTCCCCCCGGATAGTTGATAAATTGGGATTTTAGATTGACGCCTTGATTAAAATTCACCACCAATTTGCATCTAATAAATAAAGCTATCAAAAAACCCACAGGCACACTGAGGAAAAACATGTAGATGGGCACACTTTAGCTGTCACAGACCACACACTGAAGCATAAAGTCTAACATCAGAATGAAGAGCTTCTTGCCTCTGCCACTCAGACTGCTGCACACTTTACAACACAAATCCATTCATAAAGCTTTCATCATTTTATTGTATATAGTTTCATACTACATGTATGTTCTTATACTATATCTAATACAATATTTTATTGCAGTCAAGTTTTTTGTTGCACCCAATGATTCAATGTTTATAGCTAGATTTTTGTTTTGGTCCAGAAGAACCAATGTTTCATCTCAGCTGCTGAGATGAATATAAAATATTTTATAGCTGAAATGGTAAATACATGGACTTACACTGTCAGTGTAACACTAAATCTCACATTTGTATAGCCCTGAACACATACCTGCAGACGGCAACTACGTTACACACAAGTAATCTATTTTTGGAGTTAATAGTAATGTGTGCCATTTTGTGTCACAATGTGGTCTCACATTAAGTACATTAAGACCTATATTTAAGTGGAGCATGAAACAACTGTCAGTTGCATGTCTGTCTGGATAACTGTTAAGTCTTTACACAGTGCACTTGGACTAAAACATTGCTTATGTTGTTGCCTTTGCTTTGTGATGAGGGATGCAAATTGAAATTCTTCAAATGCTGCTTGGATGTCAAAGCTGAACTATGTTAAGTCAACACTTTCCTGTTACAGCCACTTATCTCTGCTGTTTGTTACTATCTAATTACTTTTTTAGTAATTAATAGTTACTATTATCTGTTCCACTGAAGCAACATGGGGCCTTCTAACTCAAAAAGCACCTTCAGGAAACGTGGAAGAAAAAAAAAATACTGGGAATTGTGTGGTCTATTAGGCATCAATGTGTAACACTAGAGAGGTTAGCACTCACACAATCCAATTCTTATTTTAAGTCCTTTCTACATTGGCAGCATCTGAAGTAATCCTGTTAAGCTCTTGTATAACACACACACATTTATTTGTGTGTGTGTGTAAGGAATTTGATTGCATAGCTTTGTTGGGAAGGGGGGGGGGAGAGACTGGTTTTAGGAAATGGGAACAATTGAGCCCATGGTAGTTGTTATTGTAAATTAGGTGTGACTGTTTGTAAAATTGTATATTCTGATGTTTTGTATTTCACTTGCGTTGACTATTTGTTTTACTGACCTGCCAAGGGACTACGGGTGGAAAATAGCACTTGTGCTACAACCTGGTACAATGCATCTCTCCTTGTTCTTATACAATGTTAATGTTAATTTGTGCATTGTCCCTGTTTAAATAAAATAAATTAAAATAAATGTCCTTATCAGTGGCCTGTAGCAATGTGCTGCTGCTTGCAACAGTAATGAATGCCATTAATAGCCATCCATTGTCTCCAATCGTGTGTTACAGGTTGATGAGGATTACATACAGGACAAGTTTAACCTGACAGGTCTGAATGAGCAGGTGCCTCACTATCGCCAGGCTTTGGACATGATTCTCGACCTCGAGCCAGGTCAGAATATATAGGAAGTAGCGGTTCCCATGTGAAAAACAAAGAGTCAACGCTTTTCACTGCCTAAATCACTTTCATTTGACAGATGAGGAACTTGAAGACAACCCCAATCAGAGTGACTTGATTGAGCAGGCAGCAGAGATGCTCTACGGGCTCATACATGCACGTTACATCCTCACAAACCGAGGCATTGCACAGATGGTAGGCTATTACATAATCATTTCACATTGTTACGTGCCCCGTGACATGAATCAACAGTGATTTCTAAATGTGTTGTTCTCCATAGTTGGAAAAGTATCAACAAGGGGATTTTGGCTATTGCCCCAGAGTCTATTGTGAGAATCAGCCAATGCTTCCTATTGGTAAGTCTGACTGTTTCTTACCTTACCAACATTAAACAAATTCTCCATTACACAAATGCCATGCTGCACTTTTGACCTTTGTCAGTGACTACAGAATGAAGACGTACTCACCTCTCTCTCTCTCGTCTGATGCAGGTTTGTCAGACATCCCTGGAGAAGCAATGGTGAAGCTATATTGCCCAAAGTGCATGGATGTTTACACCCCTAAATCCTCCAGACACCACCACACAGATGGAGCCTATTTTGGGACAGGGTTCCCCCACATGCTGTTCATGGTGCACCCAGAGTATCGTCCAAAGCGACCAGCCAACCAGTTTGTGCCAAGGTGAGTTTGATCTGACACTAATGCTATTTAATGTTAGCATTAACTTTAACTAGCAAACATACTTTTTATTAGTATGTTTTAATTGATTGACAACCAAAAGACCAGATGTTTGAATCAATCATTTTTATACAGTTTTTTTGGGTATCTGTACTGAAACTTACTCAGCCCTTGACCTCAGAAGTAAAAAGAAATTTCCTTCTGTCCAGGAAGTGATTGTATTTGATAATTTTTTTTTTCAGGCTATATGGTTTCAAAATTCACCCAATGGCTTATCAACTCCAACTTCAAGCTGCGTCAAGTTTCAAGAGCCCAGTCAAGACAATTCGCTAGAACACCGCTTTGACGAACACAGTGGACTTAAAGACTTTGTTGTTTACTATTTGTTTAAAGGAATAGATTATATATTCCCAATGAATGCCTGTACAGTTGCCCACCCTCACCTCTGTGTTTATAGACACTTTCAGATTCAGACCTTTTCTCTCATTTAGTGAAACACTGTTACAGTTGAGCTGATCAGTTTTTTCCGTATTAAACGTGTAATTATTCCCAAATGGTTATTCTCCTAATACAGTCTTAACTTTAATTGATTTCAATGCATCTTTTCACATTCAAGGGTATGTTTCTCTGAAACAGAAAAGTGGCTTTAACTCCGTGATGATGAAGGCTACAGTGTGCTTTGTGGCTTAATTGCAGGTGATTGAATGTAACAGAAAATCTTGCCACCAGCCCGACACGTTTGCCTTATCAATGATACAGTCACTAACAGTAAATTAATTAGTTAACATTAAATTGCATAAAATCATTAACTTGTGCTGCAGAACAGATTTTTGAATGTGCATAAGTTTTTATTCAGTTAAGATGGATTTTATTTGAAAACAGCAATATGTGTAAATGTGATCAGGTGCTATATTTCCAAGAAACAATCAATACCAAATTAAAGGTAGAACTTATCTTAAAAAAAATGGACCTATGCTTGATTTAAATTCTATTATTACACTGTTGAATTTCCTTTTTAATGCAGTGGTTATAAATGTACTTGATTGTTTAGGCAACTGTAGCAATATTTTCCTGATAAGCCTGTATTTGTAGTTTCATCATGTTTACCATATGTTATTACAATCTTCTCAAAAGTTTGGTGTTGATCGAACATGCATCTACTGTAGAGCAATTGAATGGCATTCAATATTTATTTCTTACTAAGATCTTTGATCTTTTTAAATTGTATGCTTCACAGATAAGACAGCCCAATAAAATGCAAAATAATGCATTCTTTTATTTTTTTTTTAATTAAAAGACAGGGATAAGTCACAAAGCAAGAATATTTTCCATTGTCTAAAAACTATTTTCTCATGTGAAATTCTACATTTTTCTTCCAGGAGAGGTATCGGTTGTTGTCCCTGTAGCTACAATACCAATGGCTTTTCTAACAAACATGCCATCTAAAAAGGGATTCATATATTTTAAGCATTTTCTCTTCTATGGAAAAGCACAGGACACAGCAAGTGAGAGAGCAATCTACTTCTATGTGGTAAAAAGGCTTTACAAACTTGGTTGATAATTAATGCAATATTTAACATTGTGACATCTCTAGTGGAAGCCTGGAAACCAGCTTGTGTTTAAACATAGTACATCAAATCACACAAGATTTACAATACAAATAAATTACTGTATAGTAGAACATGTAAAAAAAGACAACTTGTGCTCCTATGAGAGAAAAGCCACATATACTGGGACAGCTGCCTTCAGCTCTTACATGTGTGGTTACCGTGACAGACAAGCTTCATTATTATTGACCTCACCCTTTAAAGTAGGGATGGATATACATATATGGACATTCCTCATACAATCATAGGGAGGTCTGTAGTAGTCCTACAAAGAATATCAAACCTGAGATAAACAGACCAAAGCTTGTAAAACTTTTCTTATCAACCATGAATTTTCAAAGCAATAATGACATCTACGCTACTGAACAAAATATAGGGCTGAGGGAAGCACTCCATTGTCAAAGGTTTGATAAACTTGTTGGACTACAAGACGAAACAAATAAGAATGATTCTGGGTGTCAGGCAAGACGAGTAAGCAAATCTTAAGTAGAGACCTCAAAATTCAGTAAACAGCACAATGGTAACCTACAATTTAAAGAGCGGATGGATGAATAACTTAAAAACCTCAAATTTGTACAAATACTATAAAAGCATTAAGTCTATAAAATAGAGGAATATTTCAAAATAGATCCATTTTTAATTAAAACTTTACAATAATGTGTAGGCTACTGGTTCTTGGCTGGTTAGGGAAGAAGGGATTTTTAAGTTATGTTTTTGTACCTGAGCAGTGAACGAAGCCAAACAACAAATTTGAGCACAGCATATCTTTGTTCACATATTGATGTGAGGTATGTCATTTCATTAAAAAAAAGAATGTCTCTCCTGAATTAAACAGACAAGTAAACAACAACAAAAAGTATTCCCTTGAATGTAGACTTAGCGTTCCCCTAAGCGGCACCGAGGGAATAAATGCTGATAATGGTGTCTAAGCTAGAATGGAAACAGTGCATTTGTATAAAGTCAACAATGTAAAAACCACTAGGAAAATAAAAGCATTTAAAAGCAAACATAACTGACACCACTCAACTGAAAATGATTTTTTTTTACCAATAAAAGCGTGTCCACTAAGCTTTTATTACCACCTGGATGAGATGAGCATTTGATCAACCTCGAGCACTGTGCAGCCCTCCTCTACCTACAACTGAGAAAGAAAACAACGAGGATCTGCTAAGATTTATCTACTTAGTTATCCACAATGGGGCAGATTCATGAAATATGTCTTTTTGGATATGCGTGCGCAGTCAGTGTGTGTCGGAGGTGGAGAGTCAAAGGAATAAATGCAGGTGGTGATTCAGTTACAATGCTGATGCTCCGCCGTCTTTCTCCTGCAAGACAGATATTATGTGCACTTGTATTAGTCCTAATATGAATTAGTAAAGTCAAAGTTCTCATATTTATTATATGGTGCTTAATGAAAACGTTGGACATAACCAGGTAAGCTATTTCATCCTGTTTCCAGTCTTTATGCTAAGCTGAATGGTATCGATCTTCTCATCTAACTCTCAGCGAGAACGCCAATACTGGCAATTTCCAAAATGTCAAACTAGCCCTTTAATATTCTGTTCATTACTGTTCTGTGTCATGGGCAGAGGGTTTGTACCTCAGCTTGGTCGATGTCGGAGTCAGCAGTGATGACGATTCTCTTCTCCATGCGAGTCTCCGAAGATCCGACTTTTACTACCTGGTGGAGGGAAGAAAAAATATATAATTGAGAGACAAACAAGATAAAATAAAATCAACAAAGGGCAAAGTCGTACTGCTGACCTTTGAGATGTGAGTGGTAGTGGTGGTGACCGTGGTGCCAGTGGTAGTCTCAGAGGTAACGGTCTTGGAGCTGGACACAGTTGTGTCATCCTTATCCTCGTCCGTCCCATCTACTGCCACCTGAGAAAAAAAAAGGACCAAAACAGGTAGACTGAGTAATCATTTTTAGATAACGTGAGCTTCAGCCAGGGAAGGTGCAGTGCTGCTTCATGTTTATTCTGGAGCCCCCTGGCCTGGTCCTCCCAGACCTGCTTGCTCTATAGTGCTGATATCTCCTTCATGCTGACACAGATCTGGGCTGAGCAGGTGCTTGAGCCCCTACCTTTGAAGACTCATAGATGATGCTCTTGGTCGGGACGATAGGGACCTCTGTGGTGGAGATGCCACTGGGTAAGGAGTTGGAGACAGCTGTGATGGTGACTGTCTGGGTCTGCACCAGAGGGGGCTGTGGATGGGAGCATAGCCCCATGAGTGGCTGTTTAAGCAGACACTTTGCACCTCACAGCAACCAATTTGTTTCACACCATGCATTCCCTTCTAAGCATTTGCCTGTGTGGAGTGATCTCCCCCACAACAGCCCTTTCTTCTCACCAAATTTGTTTATGAACTTTTTGGAAACAACAGAATCACCGTGTTACTTCCATTCCCACCACCAACTACTACAAAGGAAACATGGAGACGGTAAGGCATAAAGATTGTGTAAAACACAACATTTTGTGGTGGAAAAGAATGTGCTAGTGTTACAGCGACCCATCACCATAGCTGAGAACACACGACTGTGCAACACCTCTGCAGCAACCAGTTACATTTGAATGATGAGCATCATTCACACGGCACTTAACCGTTACAGATTCACATGATTTGATTTGCAATGGTGCTGCAAAGGAGTGAGCAAGTGTGTTAGCCTCAAAATGATACAGAGGCCAAGCAGAGATGGAATCAGCATAACCCTGAGGGGGTCAGGAGGCTACCTGGAAGCAGCGTACGACCTGTGGACCATCGCCCCTGAAATAGGAAGCCGGGGAAGATCCAGCTATCTTTCCAGAGCACTCCGACACTTCGGTACACGATCCTTCTTCCTCCAGCATCCCATCTAAAGCTTTACAGCATGGGTCGAGGGAGGGAGGCAGCTGCGCCATCTCCACCTCTAGGATGGGCACCAAGGAGGTCTCAAAAACTACAACCACTCCCTGATCACATGACTCCTCCTCAACTGGAGCACCGTGGGCTTCAACACCATCAGATGCACTCTTGTGGCTTACAGTAGGCCTTGGTATGCCTGAAAAGCCCAAATTGCGGCTGGTTTCCTCATGTGTAGTCTTTGTCTCTGAACCATTGCAAAGGAAGCTAATGCTCTAAAAAAGACACAACACAGTCACTATGTGATCATGGGTAGGTGACGTATTTCCTACTGACATGGTATGAATAGTATATATATTATAATGCATGCATGTTATATACAACAATGTATATAGTATGTACATTATCTGTTTTATGAGGTACAACAGCTCTGTAGGAAGATGATGATGATTTTTGGCTTATATTAGAATTTATATGACAAAATCAACACAGTTTTAATGCCACAACTTAACAAAACATTATGTATATATCCCTTTATGGTCAAAATTTACTTTTTTTCTAACTGATTTCCACATGACGCATGCCAAATAAGATGGATTCTGAATACAGGTATTGCTCCGTATTGTTTATTTCATACATGAATAGAATTCAGTATGCGTCAGAATGAAATGTTTTTTTTGCTTGACTATTCTTTCAATAGGGAGGGACTGCAAAAATGGCATGCCACTTACACTACTTTTGATAGACAGTCATCAACAACAAAAAATAACGTTTCATTTGAAGAAAATTGCAAACTTAAGTAACAAATTAAGGAACAAACAATCAAATGAACTGTATATGGAATGCCTTTTATTCTTTGGTCAAAGTTGATTGTCAAAAAGTCATGCAACAAGTAATCTCTTGCAGTTGCTACATACTGCCTCGCCAAATACTGGTGAAGGACAAAGGGTTTAAATAAGTATTAAAATTAAGCTGCCTCGAGGTCTCCCATCACAGGAAATACTAAACTGTGACAAAGAATATGAAGTTTCTCAGTAACAAGACTGCTGTTTTCTGGTGCTTAATTAATGTGAGTTTAGGAAAAAAAGTTTATAAATCCATAAACCACATCACAGTGATCAGCTTGGACAACATCCTTAGACAACCGACAATATAAATGTACTTCAAAACGTGTATAAAAGCAGGCTCAAAGTGATATGGTCAGACATTATAAGCCTCCAGATAAAAGTCAGTTGTTAGGCAATATTGGTTGATGTAAAGTCCAACAGACAACACAGACAATGCAAAAGACTAGTGGCTTGATTGTCATTTCCAGTTCTAATCAACTTTGGAGAACAGGATTGTTTCTGGCTGTAGAAACCAGGTCAATTGTTCTGCAGTGGGGAACAGAAGGAATTAACGTCTTGTTCCACATAGGCCAGAAAAAAGGGATGCTTCTCAAGTGGAGCAGAGGATGAGAGATGAAGAATGCTACGGTGATGCTGAAGAGGAGGCGAAGGAAGGAGTGGAGGAGAAGAGAAAGCTAGAGGTTGATGGGTGGATGGACTAGGTGCGGTCTCCGCGGGTCACACTCGCACCTGTGTGGGATTTCCGCAGGGTCGAGACGGCCCCTCAGCTGCGTTTGGAGTAGAAGTCTAGCAGGGGGCCGCGCGGGAGGCGGATGACAAACTGAGGGGGAAGGAGGAGGAGGAGGGCAGAGAGAGGAAGGAATTTTGAAATGACCGAAAAAGCCAGAGTTGCGCAATAACCAATGATTGAAATTATAAAATGTGATTTTGATAGTAACTTTTGTTATCCAGAGCATGGAAATGTTACTTGTACATGCAATTTTTTCTTACATTTTTCCATGTCCAACAATTCATTCTTTTGAAAAGACAGAAAGTCATCCACATTTGTCGTATCTTATGTTAAAAATAATTTTATAATTTCTGAGATGGAACTATCTCAGTAAGCTAAGGCCAATTGAGTCAGTACAGCCAGAATGATCTTGGGCCTCTAGCTTGAGGATGTGAAATTGGCGCAGATTCCCCGTTAACTGTTTGAGTGGTAAATAGATTTGATTTGGCTAGAGGCTGCTGCATAGCAACAAAGCAATGAACTGAAAACTTCATATCATTCATCTGAGCTGAAAGTAATGGGTCAGAAAGTAGCAGGAGTGATTCTGCTGTTGCATGTCAAACTTGCAAACCAACATTAATATCAATGTGTACTTTTCTTACAGTGGAGCCCCTTAGTCTTTTGTCAATACACGACTGAAGGTTAAATAGAATGACAAATTGGCCTGTTAAAGTGAGCATACACAGTGTGTGTCCACTCCGCTAGGCAGATAACATTTGACCAGTGTCATATTGTTGACTGCTTACATCAAACATGTTGTACGTTTGTTCTGATTCATCTCCCCACTACAGACTCTAAGCTGTCAGCTTTGCTTTGCTTTGATTTCAGTGCAACTCTAATGCATCCTGACAACTTGATGTACTTGGAGGCATTTATGTCCAAGATTAAAAATGCTTTGTGTCCAAACAGTTATGCTGCAGTGGAGTTTATGTCTCGCCAAAAGGCATGAAACATGAACCTCAGCAGAATTACACTTGTTCATTCATACAGTATGACAGCAGCTCAACCAGATTGGGAATCTGTTTCTAGTTCGCTGAATAGCTTTCATGTAATCTTTTTAACTGCAACATAACTATTAATACCAGTAATGACACCATTTTGGTATAAAGGAATCCTGTGATAGTTACATTATTCTCTACAATAGGGAAGAGTGGGGCAAAAACTATTTATACAACTGTGAATGAGGCCTTGTCTCTTCATGGAAAAAACAACCGTAGCTTGGAGAGAGCATCAGCCAAAAGAAAATTTAAAAGCAGCATGAAAAGAAAGCATGCAAAGCAAAAAGTATTAAAAGCAGAAAGAAAGCTCATCAATGAAGAAAGGACAGATGAAAGGGGGGGGGAAAGGTCAATTCTGCTGTGTCAGCAGAACGTGGGAGGCATGCGGTAAACCTTTCAATGTCAGTTCCGTCAGTCATTCAATGTCAAAGTTCAGAGGCATCCGATGCAGATAAGATGAACCAAAGTGAGTTCTCAGAGAGTGGACAACCTGTCCCAAAGATGCCTCACCCACATCAGTCTTTGAAGTGAAAGAACAGAAGTACAGACCCTATTCATCAAGTCAAACTGCATTCTTCGTACACATGCAGGTGCTGCATACCACATGCTATCTTCTTGAATAGGTCCGTACATGCACACACATACAATCCATTACACTTGGACTGTTAGAGTACCAGGAATGACAACTGGAAGAGCCTGATCCCTTCTTCTATCAATTGCTTTCATTTGAATATGTTTATCATTAACAAAGAACCCAATCAAATGTAGCAATTCAATGCTCAAATTACACAAAAGTTTACAAATTACTTAAACACAAGAAGTTAGCAATAATTTCAGGTTCTTCTGTTCCATTTCAAATCCATGCGCACTTCTCACACTAGTGCAGTTTTCCAATCAAGTGCAATCATCTCTGAAAATGCACAGCCATGGGAAACAAATGTGATGACGCATGTATATTTAACCAAGTCAATTCAGGAATTCATGATGATTTTCTAATTCAATTTAAATGAAACCGTTTGCTTTTTTTTGCTCAAATTCCTGAACTGGCAGACTTACAGTAGGTTAAATCAACTAAAAAGGATTTGGTGGCGAGGGGTTTCCGTGGGAGACTTACCCCATCTGCACTGGGCAGAGGCTGACCATTGATACCCAGGGTACGGAACGGAGAGTGTGTGGACAGGCGCTTGTCCCACTCACTGGGCCTGGTCTCTGGGGCGGCTTCCATGAAGTTCCTCTTCAGCTCACTGATGCTGGCATGGTGCCGGAGCAGGTCCTCCTGAGGCTTATCGAACTCCTATACGGAGGAAAGTCGAGAGGGGAAACAAAGTGTGGAGAGGGGGAGGGTGGGAAAGAGGGCGCCAGGAATTTGGAGCACGGAAACAACAAAAGGGGAAAAAAGTACAAAGTGAAGATAAAAAGTTGGATGGGGAGGGAAAGGGAAGATAAAGGATATGTTTGTAGTTGGGAGAGATTAACAAACAGGAGAGAATAAAGAAAAGTCAGATTATGTTGCTTTCAGCCGTTTCCATACAATTTGTGTTGACTTATTGCTGATTAAATAAACAAGCAGAAGCAGGGTTTAATTGCTGATTCTAAAGGAACATAAATTAGAAAGGGCCATTATTTTGGTGACCATACTTTGTGGATTATTGATAGATTATCAGTGACTCCTCTTCAAAATCGAAAATCAAGTCTGGCAGCTGATTGGGACTTTGGTTTATAAAAGGGAAGATTCAGAGGAGTCGTTGACGTGATTTTTCAAAGTTGATTATTATTTGGAGTTTGGATGGGAAGGAGCTCTAAACTACACAGCACAGCATTGAGGGTCTATTTCATAGCATTAGGCTTGCAGTGAAACACGTCATGAAAATAAGCTGCAAATCAAAGAGCAGGAGAGCTGATGATGGCAGACATGGAACAAGTTGTCAGTATAAATGGGAACCTGTTCATTTAACACAAATGAACAAAAGTAACAGTAGCAGCACTCATTTGGCAACATTTAGCATCAAGTTGATCTTTATTGAGATCTGCAAGATATTGACTTCCATTTTACCAAACATACTGCAGACCATAATCTAGTCTATGAACAGAAGTGTTTAACTGTTTATCATGACTTATTGTGGTGCTAAAGAGCAACTTAATGACAAGTGTTTCTCCAAATGCCATTGCTTTTACATACGACAACAAAGATGGATAATCATTTTGATTTTCAGAAGATTCATTTGCATAACTGCTGAGAAAGTGCAATGCATTACTGGCAAGTTAGAAAATAAGGTGGAGGTAAAAGAGCAAAAGCAGGACCAGGAGAATACTGATGATCTTGAGAAACAAAAAAATATATCATATAAAAATGGAGCTGCTTGTGAACAGTTTAAGGATGCTATCCTTAACAGGTTTGTGTATACCAATGCAAGCGTAAGAATCCTGACCATAACCGAATACTTATTTGTTGTAAATTCAACAGCCTTCTCCTGAAACAACCTGATTAGAGTTCCGTTGCAACACACACACACACACACACACACACACAAACATTTTACACTGATGCGAAAAGTGTGAATCATGCCACATGCAAGCGTGATATTAAACAGCAGCTGTTGTGCCAAAGAGCAAGAAAATACAGATAGAGACCGACATCTCCAGAAGGGATACAAACCTCCAACATTAAAAGGCTATGTCTCATATAAATTGAGTCACCCTCAATTTTCTTAGCTCTTTTCTGTGAAAAATGAAAAGAACAAAAAAGTGTGGGTTTGTTTCAGTTCCCCTGTGTGCTGGCATCACACTCCCACACGTTGGACATGCAACCTACAAAATTCACTACAGTGTTAATACAACAGACAAACAGAGCTGTGAGGAGTCTGCATGCAAAATAGTGTGGGGCTAACAAAACAAACAATCTGAAAGGCTATAGAGGACTGACTTACAATTTCTATTGTCATAATGAAAAAGAAAATTAAGAACAGTAGAGTGACAGAAATGTGATAAAATACCAGTTATCATGCCACTTTTTTTGTGCACAAATCTATAATCATGCATGTGTGCATTCTAGGGTTTACAACACCAAGCAATGAGAGGAAATGAATGCCTTGTAAACTTTTACAGCTAATGTGTGTAAAAACATATATCCTGAGGCAAGCATAGTCTCTTCATATGGACATTATATTATTTGTAGTCACTGTTAACATATTCCATCTATTCTTTAATTTTTTTAACTCTTAAAATATACTGGGTGTGTCTCGAACCTGATGTGGATTTCATTTAAGACCTAGCCGTATGGAAGCACAGCATGAGAAGAGAGTGAAATTAGTCTTTTGGATGAGAAGCTCGAGATGGTCAGAATGGAGGTGGAGAGATGGCTACGGAAACATATACGGGGCTAAGAATCTGACCTTTCGCATTCGCACCACCTCCGTGCTCGTCACCTCAGACTTGTGCTACCCCGGGGAGGAGAGAGGGACACGTGTTAGCATCCTCTGCTTTAACACTCACATCGCAGCCATAGTGGAAACAAGTCTTCTGAGGGGCCACATGCAAGAGGCCCGTGTCTGACACTAACCTGAATGTCCCCATTGATGGTGGTTATCAGGGAAGAGTCTACTTCTCTCTGGTCCCTCCACGCTGCTGGCTACAGCAGCAAGAGAGACACAGTTCACACTCAGACACAGAGAACAATCTCTGCTCGCTACGTGAGCATCTTTTATTATCAAAAACTATGAAGCAATTACATCAAAAAGAGTTCTTTATATTTTATAATTATCATTATCTACTATCTGTCAATTATCTACAATCACAATACCCAGGTAATCACTGTGGGGTAGGGCTGGGCGATATGGAGAAAATCAAATATCACAATATTTTTGACCAAATACCTCGATATCGATACCGCAACGATTTTGTAGTGTTCACTATTGGTGCTTTCACAAAATATTTACACAATGAGATTTTTGAAAAATAATCATCAGTAATGTGGATATAATGACTAAGTGGGTAAAGGCAAATAATAGAACAGTTACAACAGCCTGGTAAGTTCAGAAAACAACATAAGTTTACTGTAATGCAGCCTTTAAAACCAGGAAAAGACAACACTTATGCTATATTACAATATTACGATATCCAAAATCTATGACGATATCTGTTCTCATATCCCGATATCGACATAATATCGATATATTGCCCAGCTCTACCATGGGGACACATTATAAATAGTTTGTTGATTTTTCACTGGCAACAGCTATCCTGTACGGCATATATGGTTTAAACATTTAGATTGAAATTACAACACAAACATGTAAAACAGTGGTCAGGGAGAAATTTTAAATACCTTAACCTCAGCCACAGTCTCGATTTTTGAAGGCTCCACAGCTTCTACAGTGACCTCCAGCTTTCTTTCCTCCTGCCGGCTGGTCCTGATTGGAGTGGAGGTCTGGGGCTGATTGAGGAGGTCCATGGGGATCCCTGCCTCAGCCAGAGCAGCCTGGGAGAAGACTGGAGCGCTGACAGGACGGGTGCCCCTCTGTGGAATCACCACTAGACCAAATACAGACAAAATGGAAATGTAAATAAAAGGAAATGGGTTTTAGAACAATGTGTTATGAAGGGATATGATTGTATGCACATCTGACATGCGAAGTGGAACAGCTATAAACATATAAATACAGTGACACACAATAGCACATCTATGCAGGCTGCCACATCATACTTACAGTCTCAAGTCTTACAGCCTCGATGTGATCAGATAAGTGCACACACTGCAGGTATACTGTACCTCATATGCTTTGTTTAGTCTCTTTTAAAAAAGGAGAAGCACATGTCAGAAGCTGAGGTGGGCCAGAAGCGAATATCCACAAAGTGGGGTGAGAGCAAAAGCATGGATCAGTTCTCGTCGCGATCCGACGATAGATGCAAAAGCAGATGATGTTAGGCTGCAAGAAGTCGTAAAGCTCAGTGTGGTTGAACTGGTGAAATGCTGAGATTTAGAAAGCGTTATTTCTTCAATCTGCAAACCATAGCACGGTTAGAGGTCCTTGAATGATAGTGAATGTGCGTTGCCATCAGTGGACACATTCTCTTGTGAAGAGAAGTCAGTGCATCCTGTAAACAGGCTGCAAATGCTGCTAAGCCTTTCATGAAGCAACAGTGCGACCACGTGTGAGCGGTTCGTCTGCAAAACAACAAACCCAAACAGGTAAGAAATACCTGACTCTTTGAGGCCAACATCTAGCAGAACAAACCAATCATCGTTGACATGGGTTTGTGTGAGTGGACGTCTTTCTTCCAGGATCCGTTTCTCAAACTGTGGTCTCCTCTCAGAAATCCTTGTTTTGGCCACAGCAGTTGGAACTTTCACCTCTGCTGGGAAGTGGATGCGCTCAGGGACAGCGACTAATACAAACCGAGTATTGTTGTGGAAATAAAGTAAAAAATATTAGGACACTTGCATTTACAGTGAAATAGAAAATGTAATGACTGCTTGGTCTTCAGACACAGGGAGGTGCACATATTAGAAAAACTGTTCATATTAAACCAAAAATCAAATAGAAGTATTTGTATGTATCGCTGGACTAAATCATTTTTATTATACCTGATTTCTTAGTGGCCACATCCAGAAGAATAAACCAATTATCTTCCACCTCTCTCACTGCTGGACGTGGTTTCTGCTGTACCGCCTTCGCCTGCTGCCACATATCCTCCACTATAGTAATTCTCTGCCATGCTCTCTGCTCTACGGCTGCAAACTCTTTAGCTGGTCTTACTTCAGGATGCGTACGGATACGTTCCTCCACAGCCGCTAATGTAGAATACACACAAAGCCTTCTCAGTCAGAAGACAATTCCACTTAAACATACACTGAACAAGGTGAGATATATAATAGAACTGCAAGGCACACACAGACACCGTGTTATTTTGTCTCACAGTAGCAGCCACATGAAACAGCAGAATACCTGGTACTTTTGCTGCAACATTTAGCTGAACAAACCAGTCGTCATCCACCGGTCTCGGATGTGACGGTTTCATCTCCACCAACTTCACAGGGGGCCTCACATCTTCCATGATGAATTTGGGTTTCGGTTCAGTGACTGCCACCACATCCACAATACGCTCAACCACAGCAACTAACAGAGAAATAAGGGTAAATAAACCTGATGCTAAGTCATTTATTTAGTATTTTCGCTAGAGCTATTTAAGGTGGAAAGCATCAGGTGTGTGTGCAGTCCACTCAACTGAATGTTTTAGCAGTGTATGCAGACGCTTTGGCAATGAAAGGTACCTGGCGGTATGAAAACAGGCTTTTCGCGGATGATGTCAAACAGGGCAAACCAATCATCTCCTCCTTCTCTCTCTGACGACAATGCAATTTTGCCGGTTCTAATTTCAGACAGATGCTGATCCTGCAGTCTTATCGGTTTAAGATCAACATGCTCCAGCTTTTGCTCTATGCTTATCACTTCAATTCGTTGAGGTTGAACACTTGGATGAATCTGGCTCGGTACTGCCAGAGAAACTGAAAGCAAACAGAATTTATACTCAAGCTTCAGCCAAAAGAAAAGAATGACCTCACATTTATCAGCGGAAATCACCTTTGAATACTGTAGTTTGTGTGACACTGCATACATTTGTGAGATTGTCTTCTTTGGTGTGATATGTGTGAAAATATGTGACATTTGGTGGCTGTGGGTACCTGGAGGTACATAGGACGTTTCTCTGGGAACAACATCCAGCAGAAGAAACCAGTCATCATCTCTTTCTCTGACTGGCTGGGATACTTTCTGCTGTCCTCTGTCCTCTTTTTGCACCACAGTCTCTTTAACTACAGCCTCCTTCCTCGACTCTACT
The DNA here is from genome assembly GCF_008315115.2 of Sander lucioperca. Lineage (NCBI taxonomy): Eukaryota > Metazoa > Chordata > Actinopteri > Perciformes > Percidae > Sander > Sander lucioperca. Next base: position 28,738,635 of record NC_050182.1, read on the forward strand.
GTTATCGTTTCAGCCACAGTAGAAACGCTTTCTTCAGGATAAACCTGAACATACTCGACCATGGTAACTAATGACAGACAGAATGAAAAGAGTATTGTAAGACACTTATAATAAGCTAGTAAGTCTTTATGGTGAGCCTGGAGGGAAAGTCGACAATACCTGGTGGCACATACGATGGTTCTCTGGTGGGAACATCCAGCAGCACAAACCAATCATCTTCTATCTCTCTCACAGCCTGTGGCAGTGCTACTACTTGCTTTTCACTCAGCACTTTTATTTCTGTGTCTTCTGCCATAATCTCCACTCTTTTTTCCCTCCACTCAATGGTTGTTATTTCAACCAGAGAGACACGTTCTTCTGGGGACACTTTAACACACTCTGCAACAGCAACTAAGACAAAAGAGATTAAAAATCCTCAGACACCAAAGGGATTTACGGATAAGTGTGTCTGCAGAGATCAGAATTGTTGCTTGTGTTTTTAAAGCTGTGAAGCAGTACTGGGGCAATACCTGGTGGTACATATGATGGTTCTCTGGGAACAACATCCAGTAAAACAAACCAGTCATCATCTCTGTCGGTCAATGGCTGATGTGGGATTTCTTGTAGATGTCTCGGTGACTCTTCTATAGCTACTACTTCTTTAATCTCCTCCTCGGCTGCAGCTAGAGCCCCAGAGACAAAACTTTCTGGACCCATCTGGTCTCTTCCCGTCAAGGTAACTGATACGAGTAACGTTGGGAGAAAGTCTTTTAACACAAGCAGTTTTACACACTTCCTGTATATTAGCAAGCACGCACAAAATAAAGCACAACAGAGCCAACGTTTTAGCAATACCTGGGGGTACATATGGCCTTTTTCTGGGAACAACATCCAGCAACACAAACCAGTCATCATCTCTGTTGGTCACTGGCTGTTGTGGGATTTCTTGTAGATGTCTTGGCGCCTCTTCTATTATCTTTCTCTCTTCAGACACTACTTCTCTAATCTCCTCCTCAGAGACAGAGACAAACCTTTCTGCACCCATTTGGTCTCTTCCCTTCAAGGTAACTAATATGAGTAAAAGTCGAGAGAAAGTCAGAAATACACACTTCCGGTATATTAGCAAGCACAAAATAAAGCACAAAAGAGCCAAAGATTTGAAAAGCAGCACAGGGGTTTTAGCAGTACCTGGTGGTACATAAGACGTTTCTCTGGGAACAGCATCCAGCAACACAAACCAGTCATCATCTCTTTCTGTGATGGTCTGTGGTGGTGGGATCTCTGGTATGCGCCATATTTCCTCTTCTCTTGTTTGTCTCGCTTCTACTATAATCTCTGTTTTCTCCTCAACTGTTGTAATCTCAGTCTGTGAGGTGAAATACTCGCCTTCATCCACCTGAGTACGTTCCACGGTGGTAACTAATTATGAAAGTAAAGACACAGAATCTTTGAACGTGGGAGCAAACATGCAGTGCCAGAAAGCTCACAGTAAGAGAAGCAGGACAGGGTGTGGCGGGTTATTCTCATTTGCAACAAAACTATTTCCAAAGTAAAGATATTACTTAGACCGCAAATCCACAGTCAAGCATCAAAAACATGTAATTGTAGCAAATGAAAAGCACAATTTTGGAAAAACAAAACACTAGTTAGTTAACATGTTAATGCTGATGTTTTAGTGGCATGTGAACTCATTGGCTATGAGGGAGGTTTGAGATGAATGTTCTGTGTGTCTTTTTTAAGCTGATTCGACTCTATGGATGATAATTATATATATGACTCATTAGGCTGTGGTTGTTTTCCTGTGATATCCATATTGTTACCCCTTTTGCAAAATTAGGACATCTACAACGACCACATTTGTGCTGTCCACTATACTGTCATTACTTTTTCTACACTTCGTCCACCTGAACTAGCCCAGAACTATACCCAGTACAGAGACTTAGACAGTACTTTCATAAATGTTAAATCATATTTATAAGAGAAAGGGAGAAGCAATCAAAACAACCCTGTTAACTTTCTCCTTTCTATTGAATCTAAAGAGGGTTTCTCTACCTCTAACTATTCCATTGTTCATGTAAACAACAGTACACATGTATCAGAGAAGGAAATGGTAGTGATATTAGAGAGATTAGTAGATGTCTGTTTGCACAATGCCGTACTGTACCTGGTGGTTTAAAAACAGCTCTGCATGGAGGGCGGTCAAAAAGTATGAACCAGATGTCCTTATCTGCCACCTGAGATTGATCCTCAGCCTGAAGCCTCTCTGTGACTTCTCTCTCAGTTATCTCCTCCAGCATTTCTGTCTTACACAATGTCCCATCTTTATCTAGACTCTCCTCTGACATTTCATTACGCTGTACCTGAACCTTTTCTATTCCGTTCTGCTTCTGCCCTCTCTCTTCTACAATAGTCACTCTCTTCTTAGTCCTACGCTCCACTTTCTGGTATGCTACTACAGAAGTGGTACTCGAGACATCTGAAGATCCAGACTTCAACTTCTCCTCCACCTCATCTTTCCATTCCCTTTCTAGCTGGCGTAGCTTCTCTCTCAAGCCATCATCTGACAGACTCTTATCTGTCACCTCCTTTTCACTTTGCTGCTTCACCTCGGTGTCTTCCTCTTCAGGTACCAAGCCTTTTAAAAACACCTGTTTTATTTGCTCTTCCAATTCATCCATTTCATCCTCTTTTATGTCTATCGTCCTCACAGACTTTCTCAAGAATGTTTCTGTTAAATCTTCAAATTGTTTTCTTTCTTTCTGCTCCATATCATCCTTTTCCTGTCTCAACTTATCTACCTCTTCCTTACCCAATTCCTCTTCTATTACTTCCTGAAGTAGCTCTGCTGTCTCATCCATTTCCTGGAGCCTTTCCTCTAAATCCCTAACTTCCCTCAGCCTCCTTTCCAAAACATCCACCACTCTCAGCTTGTGGACCAAGGTCACAGTTTCCTGCTGCCTGTCAATGTCCTCCTCACTGGTCAGTTCCTGCTCTGCCACACACATGCCCTGCTCATCCTCCTCCTGGACCTGGAACTGAGCTTGGGGAGAGACTGGGAGGACTAAAAGGAAAAGCAAAACAATGAACCATGAAAAGAACTAAAATGAGAGTCACATTGCAGGCTGTTAAAAGTACTTGTACCATCAGTATTCAAATTCCCAAGGTTACATTTCCAAACAAAGTCACACAAAGAAACTCACATGGTTTGTCAACACGCTGAAGCGAGGATAGTTGGAAGATTCGGTCAAAGTAAAGGAACCAATCATCTTGCTGTGTCAGTGCTGGTTGCAATAGCCGGTCCATAGAGCTAATTTTTGCCAAGCTGAGCTTAGCTGACAACATCGGAGAAACAATACTGAACACTTTCATACCAAACACACAAATCTCAAACTGCAAATGCTTGAAAACAGGGTAGAATAGCACCACATGCTTGGTTTATGTATAAGCTTTTAAGGATAATGCAGTGTACATGTAGTGGTGTAATTCATAAAGTGCATGCTGGCCACAATAAAATAAAATCAAGACGCAGGTTCTTTAAAATCCTAGCCAAAGTGAAAGATTAAGATATTCTGGGTTCAGATTTCCTTGTTGCAAACTAGCTAAATAACCGAGAGCAGGCATTAAAAGTGTAAATACCTGGCTCTTTCACAGAATCAAAAGGTGGGACAAAGGGAAAAGGAGGGAGACGATTGAAAAGGGCAGACCACTCGTCCGCCTTTCTCCTCTGCCATTGCTTATCCGATGCCAGCTCCTGCCACGGCTGACTGACTGTCTGGGTGGTGGTTTGAGAGCCAGTCTGCTCAGTCTCAGTGTCCTGCCATTTTACTGTGACTGTATGAACAGACTGCCCTTCCTCCCAGGGCCGAATGAATGTCTGCTCAGACTCCCCTCTGGCTGTGGAGAGATGACGAGGTGATGGCAGTTATGTAATGGTTCTGCTGGAGAGATGACGGCCACTGTGAATGCTTCACAGTGCTTCAAGCGTGTTTTTGACCAAGTCAGATGCCAAGCATTTGTACCAGACTATTGTGAATCCAGTAAGCTGAGGTTAGTACAAAGCTGAATGAAAGATTCCTCTCATCCTTCACAACAAGAACATATAAAAAGGGCAACACTGGCCATTACTTTTCAATGTTTAAAGTTCCAGCTTTATCCTGTTTTAATGACAGCCACTGAAGCGGTAATGAGTCAGTCAGTTAGGATGTTGAACATAAAATGTACAAGCTACAAGCAAATGAAAGTCATTGTTCAACACACATCAAGCAGCAACTTCTGAAAATGCCAAAAAATGAGGAAGAGCAGCCTCAAGACTGGAAATGCCCGTGTGTACTAAAGCATGTGAGGAAACTGCCTATTTTTTCTTTCAAACTGACCAAAGATATCCTGGGATCATGCCAGGGAAAGTACAAGGTGGGTGACTTTACCCACATATAAAACTAGGTCAGCATTCTCACAAATTAACCATCTGATAGGCAATATTTTCAAAAGGTTTACAAGCATGAAAGCAAATGAGCCAGATGAGATGAGGCTGTTCGTGAGCGAAAATAAAACAAAGGCTGTAAATATGGCAAAAAAAGCACTGCTGCAGCTCCACACAGTTCCTGGTACCTGGGAATTCAGGAGAAGGCTGGGGTTTGTCAGATGTCAGCATCAGCAACCAATCATCAACCTCAGACCTGGTTGATGCTGAGAGTTGCTGCAGGAACTGGAGAGTTTCATCTCCAGCTGCAAGAGTGAAACGAGTCAGAGAGTAGCTTATTGATCTTGTGCGGTTATACAATGATTCTAAAAACGGGTTCACACACATACCTCCATCTAGATTACGGGACAGCCTCTTGCTCGCAGAGCGTGTGAAGCGAGGGGCTGGGCGGTCAATCATGGAGCTGGCCTGGCGGGTCTGGGCCTGAGTACGCCCGCTGTACCGGAACTTAGAGCCCAAGACGAGGAAGCGACGTGATGAGGGGGGCTCTACTGTTGGAACTCTGAGGAACAAAAACATTCATTTAATTTTCATCCACCTACCATTAAGGAGTTCCAAATATATATTACATCATTTCACATCAAAGGATCCCTAAAAATTGTCATTGTTATGCAACAAGGTTAGCAACAATTTCGACTTTATCTTATTAAGTAGACAAAACCTTTAAGGCTTTAATTCTGAGGTCAGGACCAGTCAGTATGTAGCTTTTCCTCTGTGGTTAATCCATAGACTGTATAAAATATGGATGTAGACTGTGACGTCAGTAGGTTTCTGAGGATCCAAAATGAATCTCAAAGTAAGCGGTTCCCGGTGGCTTCGGCCGTCGCCGTCTTGGCACTGCTTGATGTTGGCTAATCCAAAAAATGGGCTAAGAGGTGGAGTGTGGATGGAGCTGAGGCGGGCCGAATGAAGCCTACAGTTTATGCTCGCCTACTGTGACGGCAGCTACCTATCACTCAAAGCGGAACGCTCTTAATTATGCAGAACTTTAAGCCTAACAATAAGTTGTCATGAAGGGTGAACTTAGCAATAGAGAACAAAACCATTTTGGTACCAACTGTAAACATGTTTAATTCTGCTGTAAAGTGGGGCATTTTAACATGGGGGGGGGGTCTATGGGGATTAGTCTATATGGACAACGTTTCATTTACGGGATTGTTCCGGTGCCACCGGAGGTTACACCAAATGTCCCTCATTTTCAGCCGGATGTCCCTCACCTTCCGCTTTCTTTGCGTTGCCATTCTAAACTCCGGTCAATTTATGAGGACTATGGTTAACTGCTCCTAGGATCTCTGCAGTGTAACTCGAGACAGCTAGCTAGACTATCTGTCAAATCAGAGTTTTCTGTTACACAACTAAAACAACTTTTGAACGTTTTATCAAAAAAAGTTCCTTCCTGAGGCTATTTTGCAGAGGCAGCGTTGCTCCGTCTAGGGGCTTAGCACTGCCCGAGAGGATTGTGATTGGTTTAAAGAAATGCCAATAAACCAGAGCATGTTTTTCTCCTATCCTGGAATGTTGTATAGACTAGCCAGACCTTCCTCCACAGTGCTGTGGAGATAGGTCTGGCAATGCGAGACTCGTGGGGATTGACTCCATTTTGGAGGCAGCCTCAAGTGACCACTCGATGAACTGTAGTTTTTGGCACTTCCGCACTGGCTTTATTTTTCAGCAGCAGAGGTTGCAGCATGGGTTAAACTGCCAGGGAGCCAATATTAGGCTTAAGCTACAGGTTCCAGTTAGCCAATTATCCAGATGATAGGAACCTCAGAACGACCTCTGTTGCAGGGCAGGGAGGTGTCATTCACAACAAGGCAAGATTGACCTGGTCTTACCTGAAGAAGGTATGGTGTTCAACGCAAACTTTCCACAGCTTCTTGGAAGCTTTGTAGTTGGGCAGTTTAAAGCCAATTGTGCTTTCATACTGCTCTTGCTGTAAGGGAAGAAACAAATATAAAGTCAAAGTTGAATTAGTGACCTTATGTTAATGATATTATACTGCCGTGCAGCATGACATGTATCCCAGTCAATTCAAAGTCATTTCTTAAATTGAAAAGAAAAAAAAAAAAACCTTATTCATGAAATATTTTTAAATGACAGCTATAAAGACGCATAGTCTAGAATCAAAATCTGAATTGCAGTTTGTATTATTTTGTTCGAAATAAATTAACTTAAATTGATAAACTCAGTTGTTAAATCAAGTTAAGTCTATGTGTATAGCTGTGGGATTACAATCCAACAATAACATTTGAAGTCTAATGCTAGTATGTAGTAAACTCAATATATGAACATAAAAAAAGTCCAGTGAGTGTCTAGGTGAAAAAAGTCCATCAGTAAATCCGCTGTTAATTTACAGTATAGGTAACTGATAAAAGACAAAGACCAAGGTAACAGATAAGTGGAGTAGGATTTGGGATAAACATATTGGGTGTTTGGATGAGGTACAGAAACAATAAAAACTAATTCTAAATCAAATCCAGCTACACAAAAAAACTGAATGAAAAATGTGAAGTTAGACTTACCTCTGATGGCCTAATTTTGATAAAGAAGCTGCTGCGTTTGTAAGAGATCTTGAGCACTTTCGGCCAAGGGAAACGGTTGATCCTCAGCTTGTCCTTGTAAACCATCAGACCACTAGAGCAAACCCCCAGCATAATGTCGACACCATCAAGATCCTGCATGCACAAAAACAGGATAAAACCGTAATGATATTGTATCACTACACGGCATCACCCTAAACCTGCAATAAACAGCCACTGGGAGGCAGACATTCTCACGCTGCACAATCAGTTAACCCACACAACACTAATCTCAACAGGTAACATAATTGAAACAAAAACCTACCTTAGCTTGGTGCAGGTCAACTCCATACATGGCAAGTTTCTTGGCATTTTCCAGAAACAATATGTCTGCCTGGGCTGGACTCATAGCCCTGGCAAAACACAGATGATAAGGGTCTTTTTAATGATGTGTTTTATTGTCAGGATTATTTGAAGGATTGGTCAAATCATCCATCTAAAAAGTTATATAAACACTGAAGATGCAGAGGTCCTTCACAGTTTGTGTCTGCTGAATTGTGCTTAGTCAAACTTAATAAAACATATGTGTTAACTAAAGATTGCCATCACTACGTTGCTCCGAACAGTGCCCATCCCCTTTGATTACCTGTATGTGCGGTGCAGCTCCATCACCTTTTCCTCCAGCTCTTTGCTCTGTCCTGGGGCCAGGCTCAGCTCCTTAACATAATCTGGTCCATGGAGCTCTGGGTCATACTCTCCCAGCTCTGACTGGGCTGTGTAGGAGCCCAGCATGGACAGTGTGACAAAGGAACAGGGAAGAACACCACACATAATGTCCTTCCTCAGCTGGAGACACAGAAAGTACCTAAAGAGGTAAAAAAAACAACTTATTAAGACATGAAAACTGTATTCTGTTTTTCATGAGTGATAATACAAGATTTTACTGTAGTGACAATATTTTGGAAATACACGCTTGGGAAGATGAGAAGGTGGAGGCCGCTCTCGTGTATGTACTCTATATATTAGGCTAAAACCAACAGGCGTTTAGTTTAGCATAATGACTGGAAGCAGGAGTAAACGGCTAGCCTGGCTCTGTCCAAAGTTTAAAAAAAAAAAAAAAACTCCCTACCTGCGCCTCTAAAGCTCACTAAATAACATGTCACATCTCAGCGAATAAGCAGATTTCCCAAAATGTCAAACTGTTTCTTTAACACTAGGGACATTCACCTGGTGAGGTCTTCAGTTAGCTGTGCTGGATCAGGAGGATAGAACTTTACACCGAACGTAAACTCATACACAGCACCTGAAACCTGTTTCCTGATCTCTTTGGTGGATTCCAACCATGTCTGCAGAAAAATGTAAGAACAAAAATTACCAACTGCTCACAGCCAATTTCAGTATCATGTAAAATATCTGTTATGTGTTTGCAGAGTAACTAAAACTACCCAAGTAGAAAAATCAGCCTACCTTGCTGTTTGGGGTTTCCCAGGTACAGAGGCCAAAGTAATCTCTCTCCAGCAGGTTGACGTGGTCGCACACCTTTGTTAGAAGTTCTTGGACTTTAGCATGTTTCTACATGAGACAGACAGACAAAACAGAGGGAGAGGGATATTCTTCAGTCTTCATAACCATATGAATCTTTAACAGGGGCGACCCACAAACACAAGACAACATAATATAATTTGGGAGGTTTCTTACATCAAGCTCACACTCAAACTGAGTGTCGTCCAGTAAGGTGACTTTGCATTGCATGGTTTTCTGACGTTTGGAGCCTTTAGCCTCTTCTGCCTTCTTCTCTGTCTTCTTTTCTTTTACAGGCTTCTCCTTCTTCGCCTCCACTTTCGTCACCTCCTCCTTCTTTGCCTTCTCCTTTACTTTCTCCTCTCCTTTGGCTTCTTTCTCCTGTTCTGCTGGTTCTTCCTCTTTTTTGTCTGTGTCCTCCTTCACTTCTTCCACAACTTCGGGCTCCTTCTTTATCGCAGCTTCTTCCTTGTGTTCCTCTTGAGCCTGCTGGTACAGTCAACACAAGACATTTACAAAGTATGTCAAATACAGATGAAAAGAATGTGGGAGGACTCAATGTTTTTTTTTACCAGATGCAACAGAGACGCTGGTATAGTTTTCACCTTGTGAGTCTGTGAGTGTGTGCGTGTCATCATGGCAAAATGTGGCCCTGGAGACACCTACTAGAGTGGGAACTACCACAGAGGAGGATTTAGGTACTTTGCGATAGCATCACAACCGTGCAAGATAAAGTCACAAAACTTTACAAGTGTGTAGTTGAGATCAAAATGAAGTCAGTGATCAAAAATGGGTGAGGTCCGAGGCTAGTGTGATCCCACCACAAGATGGTCTCTAGTTGTTGTTTATGGGAACTCATTACTAAATTAAATGTTTTTTTAAATGTTGACAACACTATAATTAATACAACTACAGATGTTAGTAAACAGCAAATACTGCTGTTGTATGCTTGCTGTAGTTTCAGACCAGCATAGATCATTTTAGTATCAGAGCAAGCTTTCAGCTCAAACCAGCATTGTTACTTTCGCTGAGCAAGCTGTCCACATCATAAAAAATTCATTAGAAAGAAAAAAACATGTGTTTTTGTACTACAATCCAGTCTGCTGCATAAATGTGTATACATGAAAGCTCTGTTTTTGTCTCAATTCTCACACAGTATAAAGGAAAAGTTTGACATTTTGGAAAATGCCCTTCTTTTTCTAGCCTAGAGTTAGATGAGAAGATTGGTCCGTTAAATATGATACTACAGCCAGCACCCAGTTAGCTTAGCAGCTCACACATTGCTTCAACAAGCTTTATCTCTTTTCTTTAATCAGTCCAAAACCGAAGTGTAAAAACAACAGGGGGGTCAATTAATATGCGTGACTATTCCTTGGACTGGAGCAGAAATCTTGTTTTACAGTGGCAAGAAGAAAAGAATCAGTCTGGCACATAAATCCCTGTTAAATCCCGACTTGTAATTTTTACACTTTGGATTTTGTACCAATTAAACAGACAAGATAAAACGGGTACGTTTTGAGCTTTAAACATGCTGGCAGGAGGATTTAGTTACCTTTGGACTAAGTCAGCCTAGCTGTTTCTCCATTTCCAGTCTTTGTGATATGCTAAGCTGCCTGGCTGTAGCCTTATATTTAACAGACAGATATGAGAGTGGCATCCATCTTCTCATCTAAGTCTTGGCAAGAAAGCGAATGATCTGTGTAATTGTGTAATGTTTGTCAGCGTCACACTCACCTGTGTCTCTGCGCTGCTTATCGAGTGCTGATCAGGAGCCTGCTCAGTGTCTGGCTCAGTTTTAAGCTCAGGCTCTGGAGCTGCAATTGGTGCTTTCACCTGCTCCTCACTCTGCCCTTTCTCCTCCTTCTTCCCTTTGTTCTTCCCCTTCTCTTTTTTCTTCCCTTTTTCCTCTTCCTTCTTTTGCTTTTCTTCTGTCTTTTCCTCCTCCTCCTCTATTTTCTTTACCTCTTCTTTCGCCTTGTCCTCTTTCTTTTTTGACTCCTCTTTTGGTTTCTCCTCTTCTTTCTTTTTAGGCTTCTCGTCTTTTTTTTTCTGCTCCTCCTTTGTCTTTTCCTCTTCTTTCTTCTTTAATTTTTCGGCCTCTTTTGCCTTTTCTTCCTCTTTCTTCTTTGCTTTCTCTTCTTCTCTCTTCTTAACTCTGTCTTCTTCCTCTGCTTTCCTCTTTGCTTTATCCTCTTCCTTTTTCTTTACCTTTTCCTCCTTTTCTTTTTTCTTTGCAAACTTCTTGTCAACTTTTTCCTCCTCTTTACCCTTCTTACCAGCTTCTGCCACTTTGTCTTTAACTTCAGCAGTCTCTTTCTTTTCTTTTGTCTCCAATTTTTCCTCTTTCTTTTCTACAGTCTGCTGTGCTTTCTCCTCCTCCTTTTGCTCCTCTTTATTTTTCACTTTTTCCTCTTCCTTTTTCTCCTCGTCGTTTTTCACTTTCCCTTCATCCTTTTTCTCTAATTTCTTCTTGGCTTCTTTTTTTTTCTTTTTACTGCCCCTCTTCTCAACCTTTTCTCCCTCTTTAACCTCTTTTTGTTCTTTTTCTGCCTTCTCTTCCACTTCTTTTACCTCTGATTTTTCCGCTTCTACTTTAGCCTCCTTTTCTTCACTTTTCACCTCTTCCTCCTTCTCCTCTTCTGCTTTGTCAGCTTTTTCTTCTTTGTCTGCCGTTTCCTCCCTGGTTTTCTCTGCCTCAAACCCCTCCTCGGAGCACTGTGAGCGGCGTTTGAGGAAAGAGGAGAAGAGGCGAGACAGGCCTTTGCCAGCAGAGGTCCGGGTACGAGGCTTCAACTGCTCCTCCTCAGGGGAGGTAGCTACGTCGGCAGGCCCAGGCTCAGAGGACTGCTCCTGGGCCTTCTTGCTCGACTGCTCCCCCTCCGGCTCCGCCGCCGCAGCCTCTGGCTTCTGCTTGTTCTCTGGTTCGTGTTCGGGCTCGGCGCCACTGGCCTTCTGCTTGCCCTCTGTGTCCGCCTCGCTCACTGCACTTGCCTCTGTTGTCATGGTAGCCACTGGGAAGGGGAACAGAAGAGAGTCAGAGATGGAGAAAGGTCACAGTGCTGTACAGAGTGTGACAGTGCACAGCATGGCTATACTTGGAACACAACAAACAGCTGATCCTCTAATCAAGAGCAATTTTACCATGAGCAAATTGTACAATAGGTAATTTAAATGGCTGCTTTAAGTTACTGTCAGTTGTCTACTCCGAGATAAATGAGACTTTTTTTCATAAAACATGAAGCCAACTGCCACAGACAGATTATATTCTCACTTAAACACACATACTTACACACACGTACACAAACATCACTTCATCACACAATAGCCCTCCTTGTTGAAGAGTATCTCTGTGTCTACATGGAGTTCTGAGGGCGAGCTCACAACACGGCCTATCACAGACTCATTAAATCTCACTGACACAAAGGAGGCATTCTGCTCTGGAGCTGCATATTAGCGCCGTCTGGATCATCCTCGCCAAGCATGCCTGGCTCTTCGTCTCACACACGCCCCTCCTGCACAGGTCATCTAAGGTACTAGGACTGGGCGAAGCGAGCATTTATACCATGACGTGATATAAAATGGCCAATCAATCGTTTCAATCAATATTTCTTGGTGGAGTAGGTCACTGTGGGCAGAGCTGCAAACCAATGAGTAGGACTGGTTTATCAGTATCTGCCTCAAAAACACTATAGATAGAAGCAAATGTTACCTTCTGTCCTTTTCTACTGTACAGTAGTGATGGAAGATACCAAGACTGTTGTCAGTATGTAACAGTGCAAGCATACTTGCCTAAATTACTTCACAGTTGATTCACAGTTACAGTACAAGGGCCTTGGAGTTTAATGAACACAACTTTGATTTCCTAGTTCGGCAGTCAGAGGGCAGATCTGGTATATTTAGAAACTTCTAACCAGCTGATTAAATCACACAAATGACGGAGATACACAGCAGATATTATGCAATCAAGTGAGATATATCAGTTAAAGTGGCTCACATCACAATCAATGTTTGTTATTAAATGAGGCTGATTTGCATCCTGTCTGCACTAGGCATTGTCTAATTGGTGACTTAATGTGGCTGTGTTTGTCTCTTCCATATGTAGTTCAAGTCCCACTATGGAGTGGGGGAGGGGGAATGCTAGACAGGCAGGCAGGCCAATCTTCCAGATGTACAGGGCTGTCCCAAAGGGTGCAGCCTCGCCCTCTATACCATACACTTCCCACTGGCACTACAGGACAGCAGGAGGGGAGGAGGGGGTGCGCACACAGACCAAATCCTCTTTAGCCCTCCCATTGTTTGTGTCCAGTGACCAATAACTGTGCTGCACACTATAACTAATCCTGCCTACCCTTCCCCCCACAAGACCCCCCATAGGCATATTCCCTAGGTCAACACACACACACACACACACACACACACACACACACACCGGTATGCATCAACGCTCACGGGCTCCTCTGGGTCTTTTAATGCTCTGTCATCTCAATTGTGATTGTCAGGACACAGACATGCTCCTAATGGACCAGCTGAGCTTGTGTCTGCTGCCTCCTCCATTTTGTGTTGCCTACCTAACATCTCTGCTATCAGCCAGCTGAGCAGGACTACCCTGCATCATGACTGATTGAGATAGCGGCAGCCACACACACCACATGACCTCTCAAAAGCAGCACAAATTTCTCATAATGTGATGCATATTTCATTTTTGGTGTGGAGGTAATTAGATGAAATATTGCTGTACTGTAAAATGTGCCCAAATCCTACATAATTAGTGACTGTAATGAGCTAAATTATAAATGAAGTAGGCCACCCTCGAGCCCTCAAAGAGCTGCTGAGTTCAGGTGCAAACGCCAGGGCTGGATTCGCCAGAGATAAATCAGGATTAGATTTAGAGTTTCTGTGACTTACTTTGAATTTAATGTTCCCACAGAAAGATCATTTGAAATTTGATTTGACTCAGTGAATTTTACTTAAAGGAAAAGTCACATTTTACTTGATTTCAGGAGATCAAATGACTTGCATTATTTCACATGCTTAAACAGTGTAAGCTCAAATTTATATTTGTTCTCATTAAAATAATGCACAAAGGTTTGACTCAAAGCTAACTCAGTAATTTAACTGATTCTAACGCCAAACTCACTCTAATCATCCATTAATCCAAGTCTCCAGTTTTAAAAAGACATTGTCACGAATTTGTCTAGACAATAAAACCTTTATATTATTTGCCAGTGATGCTGCAGTGCTGCTGTTAGGGTGTGATAAAATGAGACGAGAGGGCTGAATAGGGGAGAGCTAGCAGAGGAGGAGGTATAGTATATAAATAGCTACATGTACTCAGGATGCAGGGACTAATTAGCCTTTTACAGACAAGCTCATATCTATTTCTGTTCACACTGTGCAGCACACAACACGCATTTATGCACATGTGCATACATGTGTGCACAGCCGCAAATGCACACACCGCTGCATATAGGACTCGCACAGGTCGTTAAGACAGCAGAGAAATGTTTTGGGGGAAGTCAACAAACACTGGTCACTGACTGACAAGTTACATGAGTTCTACAACATTACCCTGTAGGAATACTTGGACAAAAAGAAAGCAAGTGTCCTGGGTACTGAGAGAAGGCTTAAGGAATTAGAAGGAGTTTAGAGTTAATCATCCCCCAAGTGACCAAGTGAGATTATCTCCATCTACATGCCTACAGTATCTATCTCACTCAGTATCAATCAGCCTCCCTCCACTCTGATTCTCTGTCTCTCTCTCACTGTGTCTCGGGTCTTCCTCTCTGGGTGTGCGTGCATCTGTGTGGGAGAGAGAGAAGAGCTGGCAGAAGCACAGTGGCGATCAGCTGTGCTGATTCATGGTTTTATGTGGAGCCCCGCCTACCTGGCTGCAAATCAACAGAAATAAACTGAAAGCAAAGATATCAGTCATCTGGCCACATGGTGGCTCCTATTAACCTCTCTAAGTAAACACATGCCAACATACACGCTAACACGTGCCTGGATAAACTGTTTCTATGTTCAGTTTATGCACAAAAGCCTGCCCAGGAACATTGTGAATACACACAAATACTGACTATCTCAAGTATTTATAATGTCCAGATGTACTTCTTATTAAATGATCCTAAGATTATTGAGAGGCATATGTAGAGTGACTCCAAATGTGATCAAACTTCTAATTTGGAGCTGTAATCTTGGATTCTGTGACACTGCGTGATATTCAACAAAAATGTCTTGGGCTACAAAAGGTTTATTTTAGTCAAGTCCTTTGTGTAAACCTATCCCAAACCCAGCTCTTAACTGATCAATACACACAGATGGTCTGTGAGCCTGATGATGTAACATGAACCAACATGGGAAAAGAATGAAGTAGCTTGATTGATTTAATGTGGTTGCCCTGAAAGCAATCCTGAATCCATCTCCAACGATTCCCCTTAGCCAAAGCCCATTGAAGGAATAGTGAATGTGTACATTAGTGCACATTATGAAAGAAGTGTTCTTTTTTATGCTGGACACACAAAACAATTGATATCTTTTTTCTTGATACTAAAAGTAATTAGTTAAAGGATTCAACTAATGAACTCAATTGACTGTATTTAAATAGAATAATTTTGCAATTGTTTGTGCAAATAGTATGTAACATTTTTCATATTTTTTACATGGTATTTAAGGTAGTCAAACCCACAGACTCCCTGATTTATGAAGAGAAGAGCAAACGACTCTGTATGTGGAGTCTGTTCTCTATTTAGGAATGCACACACAACAGAGTAGTAGTCTAACTGTACGAATGCATCATAACTCCCAAAAGAGGATTAACACCAGCAAGCTCTCCTGGGACCTCGGTGACCTCACTCTCACACAGCAGAGCAAAAAAACATCCTTCAGCATCACTTCAGCCGCTCTGTGTTCACAACACTGCTGATTCAGCAGTACTGGAGACCCCGAGCACCTGGGTCTTATCTCTGTCATTTTTTAACCTGTGTTTACTTCTGTTGCACTCTTCAGTCCTGAGGCTTCAATGCTGCCGCCGTCTCATGCTTCCTACGTCATATCTGCAGCGCCTCATAAAAGATTATCGGACTATATATATCCAGCAGTATCATCAATGGAGATGAGGCTTATTGGATGAGTTTCTCATCTCAAGTGTGTTATGGGTACACACACACACACACACACACACACACACACACACACACACACATTTTTAACCCATACACTCCTCTTTGGGTAAAAGCAAGTCATGTCAAGTGGAAAATGAAATCCAAACGCAATGCCATCTCTGAAACAGGATGAAAAACATTCCGCAGAGACATTCTTGGAAACAGCTGTACACACCTCACAGAGAAGCATTCAAGACCAAGAACACCCTGATATGAAGTAGGCTACATAATATGGAACAATAACTACTTCACATAAGAATGAGTTAGGGGATAAAATATGACAATTGTGTCACATTCAGTCAGTTCATTATATTAATTTAGGATTTGTTTCTTATAAATCATATATTAAATTATAGATATTATCAGACCTCTATACTGTAGGCTACTTTATGTGATGATCAGCCAGAAAGGAGAAGAGATGTTTTTCCCCATATAGTCATAATTTTTTTTAAATCAGTTATCACATTTTATTAGCAATTGCATTACTGTATAATATTATCTATGTTATTAGTCAAAGTACAAAAAATATTTAGTGTGAGTTTTCCTTAAAAGTAAAAACTGTGCGCCTTCTTTTAGCAGACTGATAACTTGCATGGCTACGGTATTCAATTTTACAAAAACAACTCACAAATGGAGAAAACACATCGCTGCCTCCGCTGATAAGGAGCGCTTCTGATTTATGGGGATGTGACGTTTTACTGGGTTATTTTAATCGGTGTAATACTTAGGCGATATCATTTTAATTTGCTTTAGCAAATTAATCATCGTGTAAATCGCACAGGTAAGCTATTTAATACGACTTAAAATTTCCAACTTTTTTTTTCTCAATCAAACCGCACAAACAGTTGCAGGCTGTATCGGGCCAACGTGCCAGGGTATTTAAACAATCTGTGTATGAAAATGGCGCCGAATGTACAAGAAAACAAATAAACACTAACTCATCCCCACCAACCGTGGAACATACATCCTATATTTGGCTTACCTACTCTATGATTAGCATCAATGTGGAAGCAAGCAGCACAAAATCCGACAAAATCCTATATTCCGCACGTTCAGAGGACAAACAATGTTGCGGAGCGACACATGCTTTGTTGTGCTGAAGGTGTCCGATGCTCGTAAAGGGGTGGAGTCTCATACTGAAGCTTGGTGGAGTTGACCAACTGAGCATCGACCTGCACGCCTCACAGCCGCATACATGCCGAAGTGGAGGAGATGGACACAACTTTCATATAATGCTGATTAGAGCCGCACTAAATAGGCCTATATAGTTATGCTAAAATATGTAAAGATGCTGCAGAAATCTAACCTTAAAACACACGACAGAAATGCAAAAAAGCTGCAGATAAACGACTGATTTCTACTAGTATCAGTAGGCCTACTTTTTTTTAAAGAATGTATTTACATTATCAAGTACATTTAACATCCCTATTTAGGTAAAACACATTCTTTGCTACAAAAGTCCCAAAAAAAGGCATGGAGTAAGGCGGGCCAAAGAGTGCAATCATTAACATAGTACAATGTCCAGAAACAGGAGGGGGCAGAGAGGCAACAGAAATACTTCTCAGAGTCCTGCCCAATCTTTTCAGGCACCAGCGAGTTGCATTCATCTGCACAGTATGAGGGTGTCAGGAACTACAACCTCGAGCCAATTGGTGAGATATTAAAAGAGGCACAGTTTCAAAAATTCTTTAGAAACTGTCATGTTCAACAACAGACCCACCCTCAACCATCTTAATATCTAAAAATTAAAATTAAAAAACACCCAGCACACGTGCGTCCGCTCACGTGCACACACATACACACAAGCTGTCTTCATGGACCCCGGCATGGTCCCCACCCATCTGCCTGACCCCATTAGGGCCATACAGCTCATAGGCAGAGGGGGGTGGTGTGGGGGGGGGGAGAAAACGGGTTCATTATTCTCACAGATACATGGGGTAAGGCGCCATCACCTTTGTCTCACAGAGGCAAGTTTATGTGGCATGCAGAGCAGTGTCCCATGTCATTTCAGGGCAACTTATTTGAAGAAAAAGTCTTACCAGTCCAAAGATGACTCTGTAAATCTTGTCATAAAGTCCAAAATGAGCAAGGGAGACACCAAACAGAAACAGAAAATGTCTCTTTTGCACAGTAACAGTCGCTAATGGTTATTTTTCCCTTTAGACTTTGATCACTGAACACAGTGATGATGACACATAAGCAGCACAAAAACTGGTGGTGTTAAACATTAACATTAACTGTAACAGCGCATTGACAGGAAGAAATGTGAATTTCCCCTTGCAGGATAAATTAAGGCATGTCTTCTTCTTCTTCTTAATCCAGTGAATCCCAGCTGGGTACAAACAGAAATCGAGTAAGCCTACTTTTGGATACAGTTTGTTTCTGTTACCTCTGCTTTAGTTTGGGAAAGAACGAGCAAGTCAGAGAGATAATAGAGGAAGAGCGAAAGAGAGAAACAAAGACTACATGAACTACTCGCGTTGCCTTCAGTTGCTTAGGAACACTGTGCCCTGCCCTGTGACTACTGCAAAGAGCAGGTGTTGAGCTGGACCCAGGAGAGGGACGAGAGACAGAACAGACAGGGGAGGAGAAGAGGAGCAGCACTCACAGTCCCTTGAGACAGTGACAGACTGGAACCACAGACTCTGAGACTACCAACACGCTCAGTAGACACACCCAAAACACTGACGCACACTTTCTGTTTCCCTTGTCACTCTTGCTCATTTGCACAAAAGCACGGGCAAACACGCACATGCGATGGTGCAGTGCATTACTCCAGCTGAGGGCATGGGGGTTATGTTGGTTTGGAACATCTTTATCCCTCTCTGGCTCCTTCACTCAGTGATTACATAATGTCCCATACCACTCCCACCCAATTCATCTCTCGTTGACTTTCAATAATGCATCTGGGTACGCATCACACATCACTCTGCCTTCCCTATCGTATCTTATGTAAAACAACTTGTGCAGCTTTGAAAATGCTTTAAATATGAATTTTGAGTGCATGCGATGAAGGCATGGTTGCAGAGGTTTTATTTGTGCTCAGGAGCTGAGTTCTCAAGAGCACTAACAGGATTGATGGTAACAGCACATCAATATTCATGGTGCACCATTATGTTATAAAGAATTCATGAACCAGGAATGTTGCATGTTTCTGCCCCTTTCTGCTAGCAGTCATGTTTCCCACCCTTCTTGTTTTAGACCAAGTTTGAATTCTCCCCTTCATGCACACTTGTGAGAATTTTAATTGCACAACGTGATGTTTCCTCAAAGGGAAGGACATTATGTTTTAGATTAAGTGCATCCTGTGCTATAACCTAATACAGAGAATAGGGCAGGACAACTTAACGGTAAAAGGGCTGTAAACATTTGCATCCACAGACAATGCTTAGAGATGAGTCAAATTGGACTTTACCAAGCCCTGCTGCTCACAGTACCTTGAACAGATTGTGGCGAACATTCTAGGCCACCAAAGTACATGTTACATTGTGTTTGATCATCTGATGCAACTGTAGATAGCCATGTTTTCTTAGTTTAAACTGCCCCCTGGTGGAGAGATGGTAAATGAATCAACTTTTCACATGCTTGTTACTGATTTGACTGTGACAGGTCTGAAATAAAAACTGGCTAAATGTTAATATCCCTAAAATTCTCTGCAACAATTAAACATTGCACTGTAATTACAATTCTTAAGTCTTCTCTACACTGACACTTTCACAATACACAGTGCAATCTGGATACAAATGTGTACTTTCAGTCTTATATTAAAAACACTCCATGGTAAAAGATCAAATCACTAGTTTAACGTTCATTATTTGTTGTGAGAGAGAGGGAATCCCCGCCAAAACTACTCTACGTTAAGACAGCACTGTAAGGTATGCTTGTGTGTATCCGTGTGTTCATGAGAGATAAAGAGGTGTTTGCGTCTGGATGCCTCAGGGTGACACGGTCCCCCTACCCCTCCCTGAACTAGTTTGGTGTGGACACCAGCAGGCCAACAAAAGCTTGTATGCCATCATTTCCGCTCCTAAGCTCTCAATGGGATCCCTTCACAATCTAGTCTTCAGATCTGTTTGATGTCAAACGTTAAAAAGGATGTCATACATTTTTTACAACTCATTCATAAAATAATGTAATCGCAAATAAAGAAAGAATCACGTTAGAAAAGCATTTCAACCAGTGAATACATGCATGTGGAAGATACAGAGAGTCTGCACTCAGATCTGAGGGGGAATGGCATGTCAAATATAAACCATGAAGAATTAATATTTAATAGTCTCTATAAAGACTGATGACTTCATAAAATCCTTGCATAAGTATAAATGAAATGCTTCTGTGCAGCTGAGAGTAGGGTTGTTTAATTATAATTATATATATATATATATATATATATATATATATATATATATATATATATATGCATAACCTTTCAATCATATTGTGGTAGATTAAGGAGAGTCATTTGTACATATATAAAAAGGTAAAATAGTTGTTACTTTGGATGTACTGCATGCAAAACATCACTGCAGTACATAATAGGCCTTATATGCAATGGTTCAATCTGATCATTACAACAGCTCAAATGCCTTTGTTACACTTATACAGGCTACTTTTTTCCTCCTTACAACTTAAATAGTGATTGGTACTCACATCACATCCATGTAGAAGGTCATTGTAGATGGTAAGGACAATCCCAGACCATGTCGGAGAGAGGGAGAGAGGGGAAGTTCAGTACAACACTTATTTTATCTATATGTGTTAGGACACATAATAGAGAGTTTGCATAATAAATTACTTGATATACTGCACATAAACAACTAATATCGCATAGCAGATGGGCCTAAATCGGAGCATAACGGGCCTAGCTCTTTGAATGTATAGCATATAGTGCCAGCATGCAGAAACAGTGTATAACCAGGTTATAGTTTATCCAAATCAGTTGTTTAAGTCAAAAATAATTCTTTAACACGTTTTCTAGATTTCTACTTCTGTTATCAGCATAATAAACAGACGTATATCATTTACACAATCCCTACGGGATGACCTACCTGTTCAGCTGTAACTGTGTTGTCTCGTTTATCATAATTAGGCGGTACCTTTTGGTTTATAAAGTAGTTGGGATCCATTATCTCTGGGTTCGTGAGAGCAACCTCCCAACAAGACATGTCTAAAGATGTTTCATCATGTAGCCTACTCGACAGACTACTGTAGGTCTACTGTAGGCTAGGAGTCATGTTTCTTATTTTCCAGGTAGGCTAACAGCACAAACATCTCTGACCTTGTTGTGTTTGACATAATCCCTCTAAATACGGAGCAGTGAACTCTAAACGAACTGCCGTCGCGAGCAGACGGGAAATGAAAAACGTTGCAAGAAAGGTGTGTATATGTAAACACAATAACAGCGTCTGAGTAAGGGAGTCATACCTGAGCAGACAGATGTATCTTCCTGTGTTTTCTCCACCTTTAGTTTGTTGCCATAATTCCGGTGTTTCCCTTTCAGAACAAGTTGGAGGCTACTGGCCAGGTTTCCAGAGAGGCGGTGTCGCAGCTACAATGACGAAGCACTAAGTAGGTGATGGGTGGAGATCAGAAGTGGGAGCGTTACTTAAAAAACACAGATGAAAGAAGTAAAAGTATCAAATAGCCTACTCGGTTACAACTAAAAATCCTGCATTTAAATTTGACTTAAGTGAAAATACAAAAGCATCAAAATATATTACCAAAAGTACAAGTATGCGTTATGCAGAATGGTCTATTTCATGATAGGCTATTCTCGGCCTAATATAGCCTATTTGGATCAGCAATGCATTAATGTACAGATTACTTTAATGTTGCAGCTGGTAAAGGTGGAGCTGATTTGTAATCAATAATAATATTATATTAGTTGATTATATGTTGTATTAATCCACACAGTCATCTACAAAATAACTAGAAAGTAAAGCTTTAAATAAAACGTACAATATTTGTCTCAGAAATGTTGTGGATTAGAGGTATAAGGTAGCAGGAAATGGAATTACTCAAGTAATGTAGGCTAAAACCTCAACATTGTACTTAAGTACAGTACTTGACTAAATGTACTTAGTTACTTTCCACCACTGTTATAAATCTCATAGTTTACTTTTTTAAAAGGAATGGTAGTGTCCTAGGAAGCAAGATACATAATTACTTATCAACACATGCCAATGCATTTGTGTTTACAGGTGAGTCAGGGCAATAGGTGCAGTGTCGTTCCTGCACCTCAGTGGTAATTAGTGGATGAAGTATCCAAACTGCCTCAACACAAATATGTATGCACTTAAGAAAGAGTTCATAGAATAGTGTCCATGTTGGCGCAAAGGATATCTTATCAAAATAGTGCAGCAGGTGCAGCTCTCCTGCTGTATGTTTCATGTTTCCCTGAGTGGTTTCAGTATCAGGGCCTGGACATCAGAGGAATATGTGGTCAAAGATTAAGCTTTTGTTCAACTACTGCCAACTTTGTGCCAGTTCTACAGTGACCGGTCACAAGCAGTCTGATATCAGCAATGTCACAGCCACCCCATTATGTGGAGCCATTTCTGCAAACGTTTACTGGTAGCTCCACATGGGGGCGCTTTTTTTGTGTGTGCACAAGTTGGAGGTAGAGACTATTACAGCTATTTATTTTTTATGATTAGACATATTTGCATATATATTCTGGATTTTTCAATGAGGGGGAAAGAGCAAAGTAGAGGAGCAAATTAAAGATTTTTAACAAGGTCATTTTGTTTATGTGTGGAAAGTCTATACCAGACACAAATTATTATTCCAAGAAGAGTATTGTTTTACATGTTAAAACATGTGTATAGGGGAAAAAATGCTTTATAAAATCATGGTGGCCTTGCCATAACAAGTAAGGGTTAGGGTTATATATGGGTGACACACAAATCCTAGCTATGGCTCCATTTGATGACCTCGAATATCTCCTTCAAAAGCAGTGTGAATTCCCAGAAGGTGCAGCACACCTCCATCCAGCTGCTACAGCTGGAACATCTGTTACAGTGTTACTTAAAACCCAGTGGCCATTGTTGTCACTGTCCCAGTAGGTTAGCCAAATACATCTGGCCTTAAAGAAGTACTCCAGCAATTTAGTATTGCACTTCGATTAAGTTAGGGGCACTTACAGTATTTATCCAAGATATCCTGACTTTTAGTCCCTGTATGGGCCACGCTCTTACACTTCCCATAGGCAATTCAATATAGTCTTTCTCAAGCTGAGTAGTACTCCTCGTGATGAGTAAACTGTACTTCATGTATGAAAACTGTGCACTGATGCAGAAAATATCAATGGTATTTATTTATTCATTTACTGTATTTATGTTTGTCTGTTCTCATAGATAGATAGATAGATAGACTGCAGTACCAATAAACTTCCATTCAACTTTTACATGCTGTTTATTTTCAAACTGAGGAAAACCCCTCTCTTCCATTATCGTGCTGAGCAGCCAG
The DNA here is from genome assembly GCF_008315115.2 of Sander lucioperca. NCBI lineage: Eukaryota > Metazoa > Chordata > Actinopteri > Perciformes > Percidae > Sander > Sander lucioperca. Next base: position 28,761,761 of record NC_050182.1, read on the forward strand.
GATCCACCCAGTGTGATTAACTTTAAACTCTATCCTTCTGTGTGAAGATAAGAGCAACCGTCACCACCAACACACACCAGAATACACATGCATGCACACCTCCAAACAACTGTTGCTGCGGCATACTGAAGACATGTTGCCCCCTGTCGAATGTTTCTATAATTGCTTCATGGAGGTATTCTGCAATCATGAAAGAGAGGACAGAGATAAATAAATTAGACAGATTTGCATATATTCACATAGCAACCCATTTTACATATAACAAAATAAGGCAAAATTTAAATATGTCGATTTGGGGTTTGTAAGTTTTAATAGTCTTTTTTAAACCAATGAAAGAATTAACGGAAATGCGTTTTTTTTTTTTTTTATTTAAAACCAAAAACGAAAAAAGCATAAACAGCATACATGAGCAAGAGAGTCAATGTTCAAAGCGCAATATTATGAAGTAATTCTTAATTGTATGCATACTGCATGTAACAGTAGGCTACATACTTTGTAAGGGCAGCTGCACTACGTACTATAAGTAAAAAAGTAAGTGATTGGTAATACAGCTTTTACGTGGTGTGCCAATAAAGCTTGGAACGTGTGTGGAGTAATCCAGGACATTTTGCATGAAGCGCATATTGAGGCTTGTATGTTTTAGACCAATTACGTCATTGATGACACCTGAAGCCATAAGAGAAATTATTGTTCCTGAATAAAACCAATAAAGGCTCCCCTCTACGTCATGCTCCTAGTTACACAAGCCAATTCACCTCCCTCTGTCGGTTAAATCACTCCCACTTTCCAGTGTTAGAACACTTATATTGCCCCTCCTGCCATTATTATGAAACAATTATTTACCAAATGGCTGATTACACACATTTGATGCATTACTCACTAGACAGATACAGGTATGTTAGGCTATACAACCATAGGCCTACTTATAAAAAAAAAACCCTACTGATAGGCTATACATGTAATATATGCCTAGAATGTATATGTGGAAGGGACAGACCTTTAATACTGCACAACTGTGGAGATAAGTCTGGCAATGCGAGACTAGCTGGCTGTGGACTGGGGCAGCAGCAGAACGTATTTAGCCACCTAAAAATATTTAGAATACTGTTACCGCTTTGCCTTGCCGACAGCCCTTTCCCAAGGGGAACTGAAGCCGTTATCAATGCTCTCTTTAAGCCACCAGACTACATTGACATAAACAGTAAAGTTAATTTCCTTCTTCCCTCCCGTCCTGACTCCCGCCTCAGGCCCAGCCCTGCCCAACCCCTACTGACTCATTATCGGAGCTACTGAAAGGGAAAGAAAGGGGGAGACTTTTTAGTTCTGTATGCCAAGGAGACGTGGACTTCATGCATGGATGAATTAGGTCTACAATAAAATTATATTTGAATAATATTTTCCCGGATGGTCTGAAAAGGTTGCTAAATTTGTCGCTAGTCGCTTTTTATGAATAACTTCGCTATAGATGGTCTGAAAAGTCGCTAAATCTACTGAGAAAGTCGCCAAGCAACACTGAAACACAGATAGGTTTAAGTTTAAGTTTATTATAAGGATCCCCATTAGCTGACACCTAGACCTCTGGGGGAGCTTCCTGGGGTCCAAAACAACATTAAATCAGACATTATTAAATCAGATAATAAACATTTCATGACACATAGAGGCTAAGAAAATAAACATAAACGATCTCTAAGTAAAAACTAAATAAAATGGAAACAACCAGAAAAACCCTAAGAAAAAAAATATGTAGAAAACAAAATTGCATTACACTGCATTACATAGCTAACATCTAGGTTCACATGCCAGTTTACTTCCTGGGCACTGCCAAGGTGCTCTTGAGCAAGGCAGCGACCCTGGTGGGCACCCACAACGACAATTTCTGCGTGGAAATTTTGAATCCATATGCTATTTTTTTATATAGGCCTAGTTTTGTGAGACTAAAGACAATAAGTGTGTTTGTATTTCTCCACTGGTTGTTGATAATAATAGGATCATTTCTATAGGCTATACGGCTATAGCCTAAATAGCCTACAGCGCCAGAAGAAATGACAATGGAGCTGAGTTTATCGGTCCCCACTGAGAGCCTTGTAATGCAACCCCATGTTTTACCAGGAAGAAAGCTGGGCGGGTAGGATACCGACAGAACGCAGGACGGAGCCATTCGGAAGACTGAAGTTATGACTTTAATATGGCTGATCAGGGTCCGTTTTTAACTTCGTGTATTATTTTCTATCTGTCCATCGGGGCCGCGATATTCCAAATTCTCGAAGAGCCAAATTGGAAAGCAGCCAGAGACGAATATATCCTACAAAAGGAAAACATTTTGAAGAACCATGCCTGCTTAACAAAGGAAAGTCTGGATGAGATTATAGAGGTATGCATCTGTTTTTAATTGTGTGAAAGACGAAAAACACGGCTGTTAGAGAGAAGTTGTCCATGTGTCCTAAAGAAGGCAACATTAGGCATTATTCTGTGAGTATAGCCTAACTTTTGCGGCGACTGATCAGAGCTCCAATCAACTCTCATAAAGTTATTAGAGAGCCTAAAAGTAGGCTATAAGTCAAACGAATAGAACATTGGCTACCTTTATTAGACTGTATTTCTTTCTTTATATATTTTATATTTATTTTACATCACTAGTATAAATAGGCTATAGCCTATGGCTACGTTTACAACAAAGAGAAAGGAAGAAGTGCAATGCTCACTTTTTTCCCCTTCTTTTGAACCACCACTCCCCACCCCCAACCTCAGGTAACAAACAAAACAGAATAAAACAAGCGCACATTAGGGGAAGTCAAATAAAATAAGGGGAGAAAACGCTATAGACTGTATTAAATTGGAGCTACATCTTGAGAGTAAAAGAGAAGTCTCGTCGCCTTCAGGAAACCACAAAACGTGGTTTTCCTGCTTAAGAATAGACAACAACCATAAATCTGGCCGAAGCGGTATGTAGGCCGTAGGCCAACACGACTAAAGTTAACTACAACTAAGTAAACTTTAGTTGTAGCCTAATATCCATGTTTGTTAGGGTGCAAGAATGTTTGCAACATTCATGATTTAAACAGCACATGGGTGGTGGTGTGCTGAGCGTGAATGCGCATGTCTCCTTCAACCTCAAAAATGTGAATGTTTGCACAAGGTGTGTCCGCTTTAATGGCTTAAGTGAGTTGTGAGGTTGACAGGGAAATAAGCCGCAATAAAGTTTTTTTCAATCAGTGTGTAGTGTTATTGGTGTTATTAAAGGAAAGTAGCAGCAAAAGTTATAGTAGTTTATGAATGGGTTTAATTGAGACTTTAGTGTGTTTACTCTCCCAGATAGTGTCACAGGCTGCGGGCCAAGGTGTGACCATCACTGGGGAGAAACATCGCAACTCGTGGGACTGGGCAAACTCTGTCATCTTTGCTGCCACCATTGTCACCACTATTGGTTTGTATGACATCTACAATATTTGCCACTGATATAATTAGCTGGTATTAGTTTTATGTTTACTGATTTCATTCAAGTTATTTATTCAGCCTACTTTTAATGTGCGACAGAATATACTATTTTAGCCATTTCATTTGGCAAAAACAAAATGACAGAAAAAAGCTCAATACTACTTTGTAATAATATTAATAATTTATTAATGCTTAGTCATAAAGAACAAAAAAAAATTGTATTTTGAAATCCTTTTGAAACCCCTGGCCCCGTCTAATGAATTAAATCAATAACTGCACATGTGATGGCTTACAATGGTACTTTTTATTAAATCTGCAGTTGTAAATGTTAATTTGTAATGAAGGGATTTGTAAATGATCTCTATGCAAGTGATCAAACTGCGTTGGAGAGGTCTTCCTGCAAAATGAACATCCAAGCAAGTTAAAAAGACAAAGCATATGTAAGAATTTATTTCAAAATAATACTGTTAAAAAATACATTTCTGATCTTCTGCCATTATGAACCATCCAGACCTCTCAGGTCGTCTGGGACAGGTCTGCTTTCTGTCCCGAGTCAGAACTAAACATGGACAAGCAGCGTTCAGTTTCTATGCTCCACATATCTGGAACAAACTCCCAGAAAGCTGCAGGTCCGCTGCTGAAGACTTTTTTGTTTGATGCTGCCTTTTATTAAATTAAGTAATTGCTCATTTCTAACATTGCACTGTAACGTTTGTATTTTGTACCGGTCTTATTCGGTTTTGGCTTGTCTTCATTTCCATTCTCTTCAATTAATGTTTTTAATTGCTCTTTAATGTTTTATGTAATGCACTTGTTGCTGAAATGGATGCTACCCAGTAGCCAATTTATTTTTCAACCTGGCAACCCAAATTGTATCCTTATGGCTTTATTTCCCATCTAAAGGATTGCTAAATTACTTATTAACCATTAATAAACATTGTATAAACCTTTATAAAATATTCCTTATAATCTTTCAGAGTTGTGCATTAACATATCCTCTTGTCTACAGGTTATGGTAATGTTGCTCCCAGGACTCAAGGTGGTCGTATATTCTGCATCCTGTATGGTCTGTGTGGGATCCCCCTGTGTCTGGTATGGATAAGCGAGCTGGGCTCATTCTTTGGAGACCGGGCTAAACGTCTGTCCCAGGTTCTGATCCATAAAGGCGTTTCAGTGGTAAGAATCTGACTGAAAGCTGGAGTTAGTATCTGAATACTGTATTAAACGGCAGCTCCATCAAGGTATTTTAATATTACATAAAGATGTTACGAGTTTCTTTTTCTCCCTTCGGTCAGAAAAAGGTCCAGTTAACCTGTACAGTCATATTCCTGTTATGGGGGCTGTTCGTGCACCTGGTGATCCCTCCATTTATTTTCATGTCTCTGGAAGGATGGAGCTACCTAGAGGGCTTCTACTTCTCTTTCATCACACTCACAACGGTTGGTTTTGGAGATTACGTGGCAGGTATGTTTGATTCATGGCATACATCATCTCAGGTTAATGTTTCTCTGAAGTTAATTGTGGGTCTGAACTTTTTGTTTCGTTAAATCCTTTGTTATAAATGTCACGCCGGTGCATCGGCTCTCGTTTCAGGTGTAAATCCAAACATGGAATACCCCAGACTGTACAGAGTGTTCGCAGAGTTATGGATTTACATGGGCCTGGCCTGGCTGTCTCTGTTCTTCAGCTGGAACGTCCACATGGTTGTGGAAGCCCACAAGGTGCTTAAGAAAAGAAGACACAGGCACAGACACCTGGAACCCGAGCCTGTCAAGGAGAAGCACAACCCAAAAGTAAGACCATCTGTTATCGACATCTTCAACTTCCTATCAGAGAAGGAGGAAGACTACAGCACCGTCATCAAGAAGATTGGAACCACAGCATATATAAGAAAGCCTGCAGAGAGCATAAATCGCTCCAAGAGCTGCAGCGACATCTTGGCCACCGACATCCAGACCCTGGATCACTCGCCTCGGCACAGGCGCATGCTCAGCGTCAGTCAATTGTTCATAAACGCAGGGGCTGTTGTGGTAGAAGGCGAACACGAGGCGCGTCCTCAAATACAAGAAAGCGGCGGAGACACTAAACCTGCAGAATGTGTGAGGACGGATAATAAGGAGAATTCAGAAGGAGATTCAGAAGCTGCTGGTATCTTCTTCACTGTACCGACCAAATGTGTTATGAAAAAGAAAAGGGTACAGCATCCTGGTGGTGGAAGGACTAGGTTTACAACATCGAAGGTAGTAGAGGAAGATTTGTTAATGGATAAAGATGAAAAAGGGTAAAAGATATTTTCTTAAACATCCTATACCTTTACCAAAATTGTGGCTGTATTGTGAGTTTTATATGAAAATATTATAATACTGTTATAATTCAAGAAAACAAACATTTCATATCAAGAAAACAGCATTTTGTGAAAAGGACACAAAATGAATGTTAAAATGGTTTCCTGCTTTAAAATGACATGAGCCAGTGTCTTTATCAGGTAAAATATTACTCTTCTTTTGCAAACGGTGAATCAAGATTTTATTTTCATCACATATCTATCCAAATCTTTTCTTACAACATTTCTATTGTTAAACAGTAGTAACCCTAGATACAAAATACACAGATTATTTCAAATCACAACACAGGGCTTTGTGGAAAACAGTGCCAATTAGCAACTTTCCCTCATAGGGAGCTGCTACAGTGGAGGCTATGAGCACATGGCCGTTATCAGCGTACTCCTGGCTCACCACTGGCTGCTCTGAATGAATGTTCTTGATCCGGATGACCTGGAGAAAACAGGAATAAAATTGTCAGGCAAATAAAATTACAATGCTGATATATCATTTCATAAAAAACAAACAAAAAAACAAACAAAAAAACACTAACCTCAGAGCCGGGTGGATCTTCAGGGTCATACATTAACAACTTCATGCCATTTGGATGACAACCAAGCCATATGTCACCTGTCCTGTGGTCCACCTCAATGTTATCACAGAGTGAGCCAACAGCTACAGACTGGTTGGAAAGATTACATAGAGTAAACTGATAATTATATTCTGTCCTCTAGGATTACTGATACAAAGTGTAGAGTGAAGTATGACGGCATCAAGGCTTAATGGTCAGCAGTCTCAACAGGCTGTTAAGGAAGGCCAGCTAGGTGATCAGGTTGGAACTGGACAGTATGGAGGCAGTGGCAGAGAGGAAGACAAGGGACATAAAATCAAAGCCATCTTGAATTACCCTTCTCAGTGTCTCTGCAACAAGCTGTGGCAGATTGGCAGCTTGTTGCAGAGAGAAAGATGAAGGACAAGATCAAAGCCCGAGAGTTGTTCTTCATCCATGTCGAGGGTCAAAGGAGAGAGGACGTTGTTGGCTGTACAGATTGTGAAGCTCCTTGAGGTAAATTTTTGATTTGTGATATATAAATAAAACACATTTGACTTGATGTTGTTAAGCTTTCTTGTTCTTGTTCTGCTGTACTGTACTATTGGTGTGGAAGTTCATTGAGAGAACAAAAAACAAATTCCTTGTACGTGTTCACATGCTTGGCCAATAAAGCAGATTCTGATAGAACACAAAGTTTTAGCCATGACAGTAGACAATGCTGCAAAGAAGCTACAAATTCTAAAACATAAATGCTTCACACACATCGTCAACCCGGCAGCACAGAAGATCTATAAAATCACCACAGTTTCAGGGTGGGCACTCAAGATTAGTGTCAACAGTTCAGTATCCAACCAAATGTCTCCCCTTACTGTTCCTGACTTATAGAGTTAAATAATGGCCAGAAAAGTGTTTTTACAGAACATCATAACCTAACAGTGAAGTTGACCTTTGACCTTTTAGATATAAAATATCACTTCATAATTTTATCGTATTAGACATTTGTGTGAAATTGTGTCATAATTAGCGTATTGAGTTATGGTCAAAAATGTGCTTCGTGAAGTCACAGTGACCACCAAATTTTAATCAGATCATCCAAGTGGACATCTGTGTGCGGAGAACCAGAAAACTTCCACTTCACTTTGTTTTTATTCCGCTCATGGAAACAGACACATTTTATAATCAAACCACAAATTATTTGCTACATTACATTGCATATCCATGATCGGAAAGGAGCTGGATGAAGAAAAAAAATCTTATTTTACCAGCCCCTTTCTCAAATTATACAACAAACAGAAATAGTCGGTCAGTTAACAGTCAATTTTCCAGAGAAACGACAGAATAACTTAGAAAACTTAAAGCAGGTGTGGAGGCACAACAAAATCCACCTACCAACACCTCCGAGGCTCATTAATCAACACATTATATTTTGTTTACTAAAGCCGTACAAAAAGTTAAGTGTAAAAACAATTTCAGGTCTCACAGGGGGGTTTCCAATCTTTATGACAAGCTAAGGTAATTGGCTGCTTGCTGTATCTTCATATTTAACTGATGAAAGAGTAGTATTGAGCTTCTCATCTAACTACTGGCAAGAAAGCAAATAAGCGTATTTTCAAAAATGAACTATGCCTTTATTTTTTTTTATTTTTTTTCACTGAGCGTAGAAAATAAGAAAACACTGTATTACCTTAAGATGCACTAATTGTTCCCCTTCTTGTCTTTCATAAACATCGATCGCATGGTCAAGGATGTCTGAAATATAAATATACCTGTAAAGAAACAAAAACAATTGCTGTTTTATTATTTTAGTGATGCAAAGAAAACATACTGCTATGGAAATACATTCAATTTATAAAACATGCAGTGATTGCTGAAATGAATTGGGAATAACCGTTTGTCAGGCGATATGTTGATGCCATTTGCAGACATAAAGCCATCTGCTGCCACCCTCGCTTCCTTTGGACTGTAGTACACCACATCACACCAGGGGAGACCCAGGAGGACAGTCAGAAAGTGGAGCGCTTCATTGGGAAAGGAGTGATCATTTGTGGCGTAGAAGCTCTCTACTCCGACTGCAACAATGTCATTGACACTGAAAGAAACGATGAATGAGATAAAAAGCATATAGAGATTGTCAAACGTCAACATGTGTGACACTAGGAATGATTTATTATACAGTACATACCTGTGGAGTAGGGGGTGGGTAATAGTTTTTAGGTGCACAAGTGTGTTCTCCTCAACAAAATGAAAGATCTCCACTTTGCTTTTGTGGTGCGGGTGATTGACAACAAACAGGTACACAGAGTCATCTGCAAACAAACATCAATGTGTTGTGTATTATTCATTACCTTTAGAATATAACAATCATGCACATTTCTCTCCGGACCTCACAGCATGGTTGAATAAAAAACATTTCTGTCAGTGTCTGACCCGTGCTCTGGTATTACTGTCACACCATTACAATTTAATGTTTTACTTAAAGTTGTAATCCCTAAGCTTTCAGTCCTGGTTGATATAGCGACACTCGAGGCTACTATCTTAACAGCGAGTGTGGTTTAACCAACGAAATAAAATGAATAGAAAGGACATTCCCATTCAAATCAACATAGCAGAATGGTCAGAGCAGCAGACATTTTTATGTGTAACGTTATGTGTACTGTTGCACCATGTGGCGTGGGAGCATGGCGGAGTGAGCAAGCTAGCTAACTAGCCAGCCAGCCGTCCGCTTTGCATCAGTTACAGAAAATGAGCCCAACAGCGGGCTGGGTCTAACGGTCCCTTCTCCTCACTCCCTACTGCTTCAGAGAACCTCCCCCGAACTACAGCCCGCTCTTCTCTCAGCGAACTGCAACAAACTTTATGGCCCCACTGACTTGTGTTGTCACTATGACAACTACAGCCATTTTGTTTTGTTCTAGTCAAATGACCATGGCAAACAGCTCAATATTCTTTCTATCCAATTTTATTTCTATGGGTCGAACACTGCGGATCCCAGAGAAATGGCCATTGTCTTATGTTGACACGTTTGATGAACAATCACAGTCAACGCTAACCTCTGTGACAATAACAGCGTATTTCTTGTGGCTGCTTCACAATTAAAAAGCCCCCCAGTGTTTGTCTGGTTGGTGTCTTTTAATGTGAAGCAACAGCAGTGGAAAATGTTGGGTTAGCATTAGCAGCTCTGATATGGCTGTAAAAGACTATACAGTTAACAGTTAAATCTGATATCAATGAGATCAAAGTACAAACAGTAACACTGCATTCCTGGTAATCAAATCCCCTGTATGCGTGAAGACAATTTTAACCCCTCGTGGGAATGGCAGACTCCACCACTACCAACAAAAGATAGGTAATTATTACTGAAAGTAAATACATTTAATTAATATTGCAGAAATGCAGACCATAAATAAGAGCAAACATCTGGTTTGATTTCATGGAAATATTAAATATTCTTACTTTAAAAATGCTTGTTCTATTATTAATTGTATTTTCCTTATTTCTAATTAGTTATGTTCTATCCTATAAACCAATTTTTAACTTTGCTGAGTCAAAACTGCTAAAGAAGAGCTAAGCAACCATGAATACAATTCAAATCTCTGGGGCAGCAGAGTAAAATCCTTAAAAACTATATTTGCAATCCATTTTACTTCCAAAGCCTGGTAAGTAATATAATTACAACCCAAAACTTATGAATCCAGGTCTCCTCCATTTATTTTTATTACATTTTGTATGGAAGTATGTTGGGTCTCGTTACCTGTAAATTACAAACTAGGAAACACATGAGGTTTGCTTACCAATCTGCTGTACCACTAAAGGATTGCATTACTGTATCCGCAGGGAGTTGTTGTGTGAGTCAACAAATTCTTTGCCACGTCCTTTCAAGGAAATCTGTGGTTGTAACAACTGGTTTTCTATTCTGTTCCTTGCTCTCTAATTAGCTGGATTACTGTATACTGTAACATTTTGCCTTTATTGTTCTTCAACAGAACACAGCAAGTGCCAGAGACTCACTTCCAGTTCATTTCATTTGGTATGCATTAGATGAGCGTTCATCATAACAATCACAGTGCCTTAAAGACATCTTTTGATGTAAAGAAACTGGAACTTTATTTGTCTTTTGTAATTTATTGTCTTTTTCAGTCTTTTCAAGCCTTTTTTGCATAATTTGGTCCAAGTATAAAGTATACACTAAAAACTGGTAATAGATTCATGTTCAGTGTTTAAATGTTTCATGTTGAAGACAACATTTACAATCTTTCATTTAAAAAAATAATTGTGATAATTTCATGCATAGATGCATGTTTTTGTTGTTGTATAGTTATATAGAGATGTTGCACCTGACTATATAACTCCTCCCTCTGAGTGATACACGCTTTGTGTCAAAACTGGTCTCACAGCATGTATCTCCACATCACATCTCAATATTCTTGGACAATTATGTACAATAATTACTTGGTGCAATAATTTATCAGCTACATGTACAAAGGTGTTATTTATGCACTGCTGCTACTTATAATCACACTGTACTAATTTATGTTTGTACTGTATTTATGTTGACACTGCACTACAATAGTATTTGAAACAATCTTTTTAACCTAATCTTAACCTAATCTCACTTACTTCGACTTAACGTTTTTATTTATTTATTATTGTAGCTATTGTTGCTTTATGTACTTTATACTCATTGACTTGCTCTTTTTTACTCTTATTTTACCTTGAATTTGACTCTGAGAAACTGCAACTAAAAAGTATTCTGATTGTGATGACTCAGATTAAGATTTGTACTTTACCTGCTTCATCGATGTATGCACTAATGCCGTGTGGGTTGAAAGAGCTGAGGTCGAGCTCTCCTCTGATTTGCAACTCCACTGGAGTTGGTCTCGGGTGCAGCAGATCCAAAACGTACATTTTTCCCTGGTTTCCCTCATTTTCATCAGAGAATGAAGGCATTCCAGGATAGTTCAACCCCTGAGTGGGAAACACTGCATGTAAGATGTTGATGCAGATCTATGATTTTGCTTAAGGGCGTCATTACTTACTGAATTATGTCAACTAACAGGTAATCACAACTAATTTAAAACAGTTGACACATAATTTAACATAATGTAAAAGATTATTTAAAGCTGGGGTGGGCACTTTATTTTTGACATTGGGCAAAAAAATCAATATAACCTTTCAGCATTTTGTAATTCAATTGGTCTTAGAGAAAACCAGAATTCTACACCTCCTCCTTGCCTCGGTATTCAGGCTTTAGTAAATATATCCGTCATAGGAAACTTTAGCCAATCACATGTCATTTCACAGCGAGTGTTTCTATTGGCTGGTCTGCAAATTCCGATGCACATGCCGGTGCAAGTTCTGTTTACGATAGTCAAAGGTTTAGGGCTGCAGCTAATTCAATTAGATAAGACACTTCATTATAGCACGAAATTGTGTAAAATCAGTAGTCCAGTTCATTGTCCAGTAAGCGGACATTTGCTGTGAAAACAGTCGGGAGATCTGGTCTGCTGGGGTTAGCCTTTAGCCTAGCACAAACACTGGCTCGTTTGCCGGCACTGCATACTGCTGCCCTCTGAACAAGGAGACGTGTAAGAGGTGTGTGGGGAAACGTAAACATGATAGACAAGACGGTAGTTTGCCTGCTGCTAACCCCAGCTCGTGGCTGCGGCAAATTCAAGTTTATGTTTGTTTATTGTTGGGGCTTTATAAATTATAGTGTGGTCTAAACCTACTCTATCTATAAAGTGTCTCGAGATAACTCTTATGATTTGATACTATAAATAAAATTGAATTGAAAATTGAATTAGCTAACTAACGTTAAAGCTTTAAATCACAGTATGTCAGCTCAAAGGGTTTTACAAAGAAAATGGGTGTGGTATTAGTACTTTACTTAAGTGAATGATATGACTACTTCCGAGGGAGGACAGAGAGGGGAGAGGAAGAGCTGCAGGAGGAAGTTTCACTCTACTTTATATTCTGGCGTTTTTTAATCCTACTTCCTGCAGCTTTTAAAAAAAAAAATTGCATTGATGCAGTGGTTAAGATTTATGTAGTCTCGCATTGCCAGACCTTCTTCCACAGCGCTGTAGAGGAGGATCTGGCTAGTCCAAATAGCATTCCGGGATGGAAGAAAAACGTGCTCTGGTTTATTGGCATTTCTTTAAACCAATCACAACATGTGTACATTCAAAAGTTGTTTTAGTCCTTGATTTCATGTTGATGTTGTTTAAGAGATTAGAAGGAGAACCAGGAAATGAGTAGGGGGAAATGCATAACATGCAGCAATAACATACTGTGCTTAGAAAGGCCAGTCCATCTCTTAGTATTGTGATATCTTCTGCCCCATATTCTGCACAAAACAAAATAAAGCTGGTTATATATTACCACACTGCTGACACTAGTGACCTAATGTCAGTAAACTGGACTTCAAACTCTTCATGTGAGGTCCCATTTTACAAGTCCAGAAACATGTTTAAATTAAAGAACATATTTGACATCTCAAATCCAAACATTAAGACACAGACATAAACAAAGTTAAAAATGCCTACCAATATTCTTTAAATAATGACAGTTGAGGTGTTTCACAGGCACATCTCTGGATGTGAGGGCCATTTCCCTGCAGAGAAAATTTAAACATGACAAAGCATTTCATAGAAAAACAAAACAGATCCTGCCAGTCATAATCTGTCATTTGCAGAGCTTGAGTAGGCTAGTGATACACTTGTACATTCTTTTCTACCTGCATTCCCATACTTTATCTTTGAAACAACAGCTGTCAACTTTGATAAGCAGTACTAAACCTCTACTTTACCTCCATATATGGTCTCCAATTTACTCCTAAAAATAGTAAATACTTACTTTAGTTGAAGAAATCGGTGTCCAATGAAAGCTGCAACAGCAGCAACAACAGCAGCAACAATTACTTTCTTCATGGCAGCCACGTTTAGAAATTAAAGGTGAAACAGGAAGCCTTTCAGAGTGCATTTACATAGCAGCACCAGAGATGGAGCTAGAGCGTGTACCCAAGAAGCACCATTACATATGTTCTATATCACAATTATTCCAATAAAAAATGTCTCATCCAGCAACATATATGGATATGGCAAGCCTACAAGTCACTTCAGTATTTATCACAATCACACTGTGTCAGCACACCTTGGAATTAAATATTTGAGCCTAAAGACGAAAAGAATACTACATTTAAATAGAAAAAAAAAGACCTGGCTGTGGGTGGGAAAAGAGCATACGAGTTACACAAAAAATGTCTACTGACGAGCATTAAAATGCTGTTTATCAAGCATCCTTCAAACCTGCCAGATTAATATACAATCATTTTGTGTGCAGTAATCTGTTGTGCACAACTTTTGAGTGCACATTCACTGAACCACTAGACAAACGACATGGACGACTGCAGCACGACTCGTTTTACTTACATTCAAATACATGAAACAAATGTGACAATAGCAATTAAACCATTCAGTTACAAACAATGCATCTGTACAGATTTCAAATGTTCAGGAGACCAGTGAAAATATTATTTTCATGATACACAGCAAAGCAAATGTTTGATTGAAAATAATGTTTTAGTACTTATTGCAGAGTGGTTCAAGTATCCAGGCAGTTCAGTAACTTCTGTGTCTGAAAGCACTTTCAAATATGCTGTTGTAACCAGGGCGTATTGCTATACTGTAGAATCAGGTAAACACAACGCATTTACCTTCCTCAATCTCCTCCTAGTGGATCTTCAGACACTCTTTTCTGGGTTTATTATCAGATCCTGTCTAGTAGAACAGGGTAAAGCATTTTCCATGTGCTGTAATATCCATGTATGTATGTATGTATGTATGTATGTATGTATGTATGTATGTATGTATATATATATATCTCATCATTCAAATCATCACTACATCATATGTTTACGAATAATTGTCTACTTCAAATCACAGCACAGGGCTTTATGGAACACAGTGCCAATGAGCAACTTTCCCCCATATGTAGCTGCTACAGAGGAGCCAAGGAGCACGTGGCCATCGTCAGCGTACACCTGAGTCACCAGTGGCTGATCAGAATGAATGTTCTGGATTTGGATGACCTTAAGAAGACATAATCATGAGAAAGGAGGATAGCTAGATCTTCTGTTTAGGTAAGCAGAATATGGCAGATAACAGCAAAATAAACATTATATTGTTATATGTTGTCTGGCCTCTCACAAGTGAACAAACCTCTGATCCAGGCGGGTCCTTGGCATCAAACATAAAAAGTTTCCATGCATTGGGGTGACAGCCTAACCACAGGTCACCAGTTTCAGGTTCCACTTCCATATTGTCACAGAGCGAACCCACAGCCACAGACTGGTGAGGTGTCACAGACAAGGTTATGATTAAACATGCATCTTGGTATCTTGACTTAATTAACAATTCTAGCATAACCTGTTTTTCTTCTTAACTCCCTTACTGTTAAGCATCAGTGTTGGTTTTGCAGCATTTTAATCTCATTACATGAAGAATATTTGCTATTTGTGCCTACTCTTATTTGTATTTCAAAGTAAATTTTTCAAAATAAAATCCATGTATTGATACTTCAAGTTACCTCCATTAAAGATGTAAACTTATAGCCTTTACCAACTGTATTTGACATCATTCAATTTCCTTTATCATTCAACATTATTGTAAAAACGGTCACAATTAATATTAAAAAGGCATGGAGAATGTAAAAACAATACTCAAATAATGCTGGAAGTTTCCTTTAAAGGATGCTGTCTTTGCAAAAAAATAATTCTGAAAGTAATGTCAACTAGAGCTGGGTAATAAGTTAAACTAAAACATAAATAACGACTACTGTACAATATTGGAAGATTACTAACATCCTGATGATTTATATCATGATATCCATTATTAGACTTTACACACAAACATACTGTATAGTGTAATATTTGTATAATACAAAATTTAGTAACACAAAATTAAATTAAAAATAAAATTAAAAAATGATAAAAGCTGATGAAGCATATTCATTCATCAGTCTTAAAATGGATTATTGAAATGTGCCGTAAGAAATCAGTGCACTTTCATATCGATGACATTTGGAATCATTTACCTTCACAGTGACCAACCCATTGTCTTCTTTCCGCTCCAGCACATGCACATTGTGGTCAAATAAATCTACCACATATATATGTCTGTAAAGAAAAAGAATATTAAAACGAAGAAATTTAGATATTTCAAATGATAAATAACCATTACCCTGCATATTTTATTCTTACCTTTTGTCTGGTGAGATATTAATTCCATTTGCAAAGTAATATCCCTCAGAGACCACTTTTACTTCCTTAGGACTGTAGTACACAACATTAGCCCAAGGCTGAGACAGAAAAGGCTCCACCAAACCTTTAAGGAGTTCATGGGTAAAGTAGTGATCATTGGTTGCATAGAAGCTATCCACTCCCACTGCCACAATATCGTTTACACTGCATGGAAAGATACATCAGAATTGAAAAATGACTTTTATTTTATACAATCATTATATTATTAGACACAATATGCATAACTATTTTATGATAAGATGGGATAGTTTTACAAATATTGTTGCACACTGACTACATCACCCTATTGTATTCAGTAAATCTCAAGTGCAGTTACTGTACCTGTGGAGAAGGTCATGTTTTATGGTTTTCAGATGCAGCAGTGAGTGGTCGTCCTCAACATATTGAAACAGCTCTACTTGGCTTTTGTGTTGAGGATGATTGACGACAAACAGGTATATTGCGTCATCTGATGAGGAGCAAGAAAAGCACTGTAAATAAAAAATACTGGCTGAAACTGTGTGTGTGAGTGTGTGTGTGTGTTGTGGTGGAAGTTTTTCGATGCAGCAGGTGTAGATGTTTTAAAATAGGAAGTTGAAACAAAATAAGGACAGTCAAAGACTAAACCAAGTTAGGTTTTTGTATTTTATTAAGTATAATTGCAAATATAGGAGGAACACGATTTCACAAAAGGCACAGCAGCCCCGTGTGGAAAAGTGTATTCAATGAGTGAACAGAAACACTGAGCTTAAATACATCTTCAGAGTTACAGCACACACGCACTTGGCTTAACATGACTCTGCATTTCTCACAGGCAATCTGATACACAGAGAAACAATCTCAAACACAGGAGACATCTTGGAGCCATTTCGCCTCTTCCCCTCTGTACCACTTTCTACCCCAAGGTTTAGACATCCCGTTTATCTCAACTATGTGAGAAGTCTCAACTATCCAGGGAGAAATAACTGATAGATTAGGGTGACCTTGTACCTTTATCAGTTCAAACAAGGCCTGTACGCATTCGTCTCCAGACTTTGTGTATGCAATCTACATGTGGGAATGAGATAAACTCCCTTCCAGCATTGTGAGAGAAACAGAAAAAGAAATAAAACAAGAATATTAAGAATCATGCTTAAATGTAATTTTTGCCATTACAGTGTGTAAACATAAGAGGGACATGCATGACTTCAAGTTTAAAAAAACAAAAATGTAATTATCGAAGCTACAATAGGTACAGACACTAAAATGAGACAGATGAGCTCAATACATGTTGGAGGTCTAAACTGCTCCATTTTACCATTGTAGGAAAATCTACAACTACTTTTCCCTCAAAAAAAATCCTGTGCATTTTCATACAAATTGACACTAATTACTTGTTTTTTTAGCATTGGCATATTACAAGTATAATATGCAATAACTTATTCAAAAAACAATGTATAGACCAATAAAAAAGTAATCCCTCTCAATCATCACTTCTGACCCAGTAGAAGTGTGTGCAGGTGTCTGTATCTGCAGAGACCCTGCCCTCTGCCTGGTTTTTTCCTCTTTTCTTTTTATTAAGTCGGAACGTTTTGGGGTATCAACAAAGACCCATTGGGCCCACTTGGATGTGTAACCCCCAGCCAATAACAGTGTTCTCATTTCCCACCGCTGCTTTTCCCCTAGTGTCTCATACCGACACACAAGTCTAACTGACACAGACACACAGAAACAGACAGGATAAAGCTCTGCATTCACTCATAATCCGACAATGTGGCACCTTCCTGCGGTGTGTGTGTGTGTGTGTGTGTGTGTGTGTGTGTGTGTTTGTTTGTGCCTTAGAACATAACCGCTGGGCATTAATCCAAAAAGAATGTTTCATTGCTCTGATTCACAGCTTTGATATTTAAAAAGGAAATGTAATGATTGTGTTTATATCTTTATACATTTAATTATAGTGACACACGTATATTTGCTCAAGAATCTCAGCTACTCCCATTATGCCCTAGAGTAACCACTGAGAATATCACAGCAGGCGTTGACACATTTGTCCACAGATACACTACATGCATATTCACAAAAAAAAACAGTAGTCTTCGGTAGTTATACAATCAGCCAGGGGCAGATCTACCGGGGTGGCATAGGGTGGCAAATGCCACCCTAAAAGAAAGCCTTGCCACCCCTGCTGCCACCCCAGTTGGCAGCAACAAATTAAAAGTTATGGCCAATTTGACAATTTACGAGCGCGAATCTCCAATGTCCGACTGCAGTGAATGCAGCACGAGATGACGCCAGAGCAGCAAGAGCCTGTTTTGTTTGGAAAACTGAGTGGCGCAAAGCGAGGGAGCCAGGAGTCGCGAGGAGACACAGGAGGAAAGAGGTAAAAACGGATTCACTTATCTATCAAGAAATTAAATTATAACGAAAGCACAGTGCTAGCATAGTTGCGATGCTGATTTTGAGATGATAAAAATCAGGTTGAAGAACGTTATTTCGCTAACTATACATATAATGTTAGTTAGGTCTGATGTTTGTTCTGTGTAGTCTACAAAAGCTAATGATTCAACGTATGTCAAGGAAAACATTGTAAAATTACTTTGAATCTTACAGAAATGAAGAGGAAAGGTAGCATAGATAGTTTTTTCTCACCAAAGAGAAAAAACGGAGAAGATGAGGTGGAAGGAGAGAGAAAAGAGGTGGAAGGAGAGAGAGAAGACGAAGATGAGGTGGAAGGAGAGAGAAAAGAGGTGTAAGGAGAGAGAAAAGAGGTGGAAGGAGAGAGAGAAGACGAAGATGAGGTGGAAGGAGAGAGAAAAGAGGTGGAAGGAGAGAGAGAAGACAAAGATGAGGTGGCAGGAGAGAGAGAAGACGAAGATGAGGTGGAGAGAAAAGGGCAACAGAAAGGTGACAGAGAGAGAATACAAGGCCAAGGCGACCAGGGACAGGAGGAGGTGGGAGAACACCACCAAGATGAGGAGGGAGATAGCGTGCAGGGCTCAGACAGTGAAAGGGAAAAGAGTGAAAGAGTGCCTGGGCCATCACCAACGAGCTCCAGTCGAGCTGGTCCACATGGTATGGAAATTGTTTCTGCATATATATACTAAGTTACATATGAATAAGAACAACAAATGACAAAGATGGACATTTTGCTATAATATTTAAGAGACATTGCTTAGATTTCAAATAAATATAAAAATTCATGTTTGCTTAAATATGAATAATTAGGGAAAGTTGTCAGTGTTAAAGTGTGATGAGATGGGGAGATGAGTTTTTATATTTTGTGTAGAATGTATTTTAGCTCTATTGTTGTAAAAAAAATTAAACAAATTAACCTAAAAATACTCTCCCAGGCTAAAATGTTAGTGTGTGTTAACACAGTATGATGGTTATAACTAATCAATGACAGTTCCTAATTGATTATATTTGTACTAGTTGTAATATTGTTGTATAATAAATTTAGATGTAATTCAGTATGAATCTTTCATCCCCTCCATCTTCTAGACGTATCCAAGTCCAGGTGTGAGGTGCCAGTGCAGCCAATGCATGAGAGTTTCCCTAAGACCCTCCAGGGAGGAGCCAGGAGAAGCTTCCGCGGCGACTGGTACAAATCTCATCCCTGGTTAGAATACTCCCAATCAAAAGATGCAGCTTACTGTTTTGCTTGTAGGCATTTTTCCCTCCCCGATGCTCCAAGGACTGTTTTCACCTCATTCGAGGGTTATCGTAACTGGAAAAAGGCTACAATGAAAGACAGTGGTTTCTGTTCTCATGCCAGATCTGAAGGCCATGTAAATGCAATGTTCGCATGGACAGAGAACAAGAAAATTATGGATAAAAATACCTCAATGTTTGGAATAATGGATGAGCAAAAAAAGAAGCAGGTGGCTGAAAATCAATACTACATTAAAACATTAGCTGAAATTTTAGTTCTATCAGCCACAGAAAACATAGCACAGCGGGGTCACAGGGAGTCTCTCGACTCAGAAAAAAAGGTGTTTTTTTGTCTATGTTAGACCTGCTGGGTAACCATAACCCCATCATTAAAAAGACTTGAACAACAAGCTAAAAATGCAAAATACACGAGTAAAACAATACAGAATGAAATACTTGAGTGCTTGGCTGCAATGGTCAAAGAAGAAATCATCCAGGAAGTTAAAACGAGCAAGCAGTTTTCAGTTATTGTTGATGAAACTAAAGATGTTAAGAAAAAAGAGCAAATGTCATTTGTTCTGAGATATTTTTACAACGGTGTGGTTCATGAAAGCTTTCTGGAGTTTGAAGTGGCAGAACACCTGGATGCTGCCGCCTTAAGTGACAAGATTATATTCTTCCTTGAGAAGCATGGGCTGGAGTACAAGAACAACCTTGTAGGCCAGGGCTACGATGGCGCAGCAGTGATGCGCGGGGCACATGCAGGTGTTCAAGCAAAAATAAAAGAAGTAGCCAAACATGCCTTCTATGTTCACTGTAGTGCACACTGCTTGAACTTAGTTATAGTAGACGCTGTAAAAAGTGTGGCAGATGCAGGAAACTTCTTCTCATTACTGGAATGACTATGTATTCATGTCTGGGTCTTATGTACATAACAAATGGCTGGAAGTGCAGCGGGAGATGTTTGATGGTGCACCAAGGGAACTCCAACAGTTAAGTGATACACGTTGGGCTTGTAGGCACATAGCATGTCGCAATGTTATGGACAGGTTGCCTGCAATAGTACAGGTGCTTGAAGAGATTGCATCTGAGAACAATCCACAAAGAGCTGTAGAAGCAAGAGGGATATTGGCTCAAATTGATCTGAATTTTGCTGGATCTCTTGTTCTGTTCAGAAAGGTCCTGAGTGACTCACATTTTTTGTGACATGTTCCAGTCTAAAACAGTGGACTATGCTAAGGCTGTTGAACTTATTGAAGCACTTAAAGAAACACTGGTCCAGTACCGTAGTCAAGCCTCTTTTGAGGAAATGTGGAGTGAAACACTTGATTTATGTCAACGAAGTAACATTGATACAACTCAGCGAAAACCAAAGAGGCCAAGACAGACAGCAAAGGTGCTTCAGGATACTGTCATCCACTCCACCTTGGGACAGCATGTAGTTCCAGATAGCAAACACTTTTTGTGTCTCTGTGTACTATCCAGTTCTATTTCGTATAGGCTTCGCCCTCTAAGCCACGCTATTGGGTTTATCCCTTCGCGCATGCGCAGTCGTGAAGATTTTCTTTCCCGCCCTAGCGTGCCGCTCGGGCTTCAACTACGTCCGCAAATACTGTATATAAACAGAGCGGACCCGTAGCTCAGCTCCCACTTTTTCTTCAGCAAAGCAGTTATGAAGAAGGTTATGAAGACCTCCGGCTCAAGCGGCGTCCGCTCCTGCCCCTCCTGCGAGACCGGCTACATCTTTTCGCCGGATCTCCACCCCCTGCTGCGAGACCTTCCTCGGTGCTTCTCATGCCGGCAAGGCTCTCACCTCCGACGCCTCCTGCCCTTTTTGCGCCCGCCTGCCTTCTAAAGAGCTTCAACGGCGGGCGGACGCTTTTCTGGCTTTTGAGGTCGACGGAGAGGGGGACGGCAGCTGAGCAGATGGACGTGACACCGTCGACGCCCTGGAACCGCTGGAAGAGGGCGTCTTCGACGGGCACGGGTCCGATGACTCGTCTCCCCCGAATGACGATTCCCTCTCCGGTTTTCCCTCCTCCCCGCTGGGAGAACTGGAACACGAGACAGGGATTGACGCCTTTCCACTACGGCTCTCCCCGTCTCCAGAACGGCCAGGGGCACCGCCTCAGCAGTCGTCCCCTCTGCCACAGGCAGCTCCACCCTCCACCACCAAGGCTCTTTTTCTGGACCTGCCGGACATCATTAAAAAGGCAGCGGACCACAGAGGCATAGCGCTCCCGGCGGAGCTTCCAGCCCCCACTCGCGGCCTCTTGAGCGGTGATGTCTACTCCCAGGAACCGCCATCCAAACGGGCTCCACTCTGGCCGCACTTCACGGAGCTTCGGCCATTCTCGCTCAGCCCGGGAAACTGAGGGCTCCAGTCTCTCGCCATGCCCCGTTCACACGAGTTCATGGCGACACAGGCAGGCTTCCCTTCGGTCCCCCCCTGGAGCAGAGCCTGGCGTCAATCCTACTCCCGAAGGCTACTTTTTTTGGCCACCGGAAGCCGACCCCCCCGTCCCCACAAGATCAGGTTTGCGCCCAGGTTACTGACCGGTCACACCAATGTGCGGCCCAGGGCTTGGCGGCGCAAAACAACATCGCCTTGCTAGCCTCCGCCGTCTCCGCCATGGCCACCAACCCGGAGGCTCTTCCTCCGGAGCTAGCCACGGAGATTGGCAAAGCGATGACCGCTATCCTCACCCTCACCACGGCGACCACGGTGGCGTTGTCGAGGATCCAGGCGTGGCAGACTGTGGCCCAGCGAAATATCTGGCTCCACATGTCACAGCAACCCACGGAGGTCAGACGTGAGCTTCTGTACGGCCCCATAGCTCCCGATGGGCTATTTGGGCCTCGCTTACAGACAGCCACGTCCCACCTCCACCAGGCGACCGAGGAAGCTGAGCGGCTACGGCGGCTTGGCTCCTGGAAAGCGGCTGCCCATCAGCAGCGCCACTGCTCCTCCAACCGCCATAAGAGGAAACGCCCCACAGCCTCTGCTGCGGCTGCGCCTTCCCAGGCTTCGACCTCCGCTCCTCCGCCTGCCCCCCCACAGCGGCAGCCGGCCCCTGACCGGCAGGTTTCACGGGGCCGGAGGACCATGAAGGCGGCTCCCACCTGGTCAAACCCGCCCCCGGAGCCACCCAGCAAGCAGCGGCGACGGTGGCAATGACGGGGCGCGGGGAACGTCTGTCCCTCCACGGTTGGAAACCGGAAACACAACGGCCCTTTTAAGGGCCACTTCAGTCTTTCTAAAGAGCAGTTTCCATCCAACCAATTAGCCCTTGTTCCCACTGAACATTACGCTGATGTTATGACAGATGTTCCCCACACAAGCACACACCAGGTCACCGCTCTCTCACTATGCAGACAGCGGGAGCATACGCACACCCGCTTCAATTAGCGCCGCTCAGTTATCCTCCTCCCCCCGGCTATGCCAGCGGGATGAGGACAACGATGACCCGCCACCCTTTCGACAGGGCCCTACCATGGGCTGGGCGACACGATCTACTCATGTCTCGCCCAGCGGCGGGACGGGCTCTGCGCTTCTTGCTAGCTATGTCTATAAACACACAGACATGCGCGCGCCCGCTCTAAGAGCACAGCGCGGCATGGATCAGGCTGACACACATGGACTCGTGGATGTCAAAACTGATATCACGAGGCTACACACTCCAGTTCGCCTCCCCCCCGCCTCGTTTTGCGGGCGTGTTGGAGACAACCGTGTCATCCCGGGCAGAATCAGACACCATGACGTCAGAACTACGGGAACTGCTGTCAAAAGGAGCAATTTCCCGCGTTCCTCCGGGGGAGGAGAACGAGGGGTTTTATTCCCGCTACTTTCTCACTCCATCCCATCCTCGACCTGTCCCAGTTCAACCGGTGCGTCATGGAGCGTCCATTCCACATGTTGACTATCAGACATGTGTTGGAATGCGTGCGCCACCAAGAATGATTTACATCTGTGGATCTGAAAGACGCATACTTTCACATCCAAATCATTCCCAGGCACAGGAAATTCCTGCGTTTCTTTTTCCGAGGGGCTCATTTCCAGTACAACCGACTACCGTTCGGTTACTCACTGGCCCCCCCGCACTTTTTCCAAGTGTATGGAGACGGCGCTTCAGCCGTTACGGAAAAAAGGCGTCAGAGTCCTGTTTTATCTGGACGATTTGCTCATCCTGGCTCCCTCTCGGGAAACGGCGGCGCTGCACACTGTGGCAGTTCTGCAGCACCTGCAGACACTGGGTTTCGCCACAAACTGGCAGAAAAGCTCATTGGTTCCCACACAATCGATAGTTTATCTGGGCGTAGTGCTAAACTCGATTGTTATGAGAGCCAGGCTGTCAACACCAAGGCAAGACGTGCTGCTCTCTCTCCTGTCGCGCACCACGCCACGCGCAAAGGTGTCAGCGCTGTCCGTCATGCGCCTTCTGGGCATGATGTCCGCGGGCTACATGGTGGTCCCCCTGGGGCTTCTCCACATGAGAAAAATCCAGAGGTGGTTCCTCCGTCAGCGTCTCAACCCCATACGTCACAAGTGGCGAATGCTGATCATTCCTCCTTCCCTACAGTCGGACCTGTCATATTGGGGGAAGCCCCGGACCTTGTCAGCTGGGGTTCCCCTGGGCAAGGTGAGGTCATACGTGACAGTGTACACGGACGCGTCCCTCACTGGCTGGGGGGGAATGTGCGAATCACAGGTGGTGGGAGGAGAATGGCCACCCCCCCCTCTCCCACACATAAACTGCCTGGAGCTGTCCACGTGCTGAAAGTTTTGAAACACTTTGCCCCGGTGGTAGCAGGGAGACATGTCGTCGTACAGACAGACAGACAATGTTACTGCAGCAGCGTTCATGAATCGCCAGGGCGGCGTACGTTCGGCCCGGCTATTGGAAATAGCCAGGAGCCTTCTGCTGTGGGCACACAGTCACCTGCTGTCCCTCAAGGCTGTCTACATCCCCGGGATACTAAACCGGGCGGCAGACCTAATGTCGAGGGGAGGGCCCTCTCACGAGTGGAAATTGAATCCCACTATTGTTCAGAAGCTGTGCAGCAGGTTCGGGAAAGCGGAGGTGGATCTGTTCGCCTCACGAGAAAACACACAGTGCGCTCGGTGGTTTTCCTTGAGCGCACGGGACAATCCACCCCTCGGCGTGGATGCTTTCTCCCACCACCCCTGGCCCAGAACCCTCCTATATGTTTTTCCCCCGGTCCCTCTGATTCCTCGTCTCCTGGAACGCATCCAGGAGGAGAATCTGTTGGTCATCTTGGTGGCGCCGGAGCGCACAAGCGCATCCTGGTTCCCGACACTGGTCCAGCTGCTGGCGGGTCCCCCCTGGCAATTGCCGTGGCGCGAGGACGCCCTGTCACAGCTGGACGGCGCGATATCCCACCCCCCGGTGATAACCCAGCGACTGTGGGGCTGGCTGCTGAGCGGGAACGCCTGCAGAGGTTAGGCTTGCCTCCTGCCATGGTGCGCACTATTCAGAGCGCGAGAGCCCCCTCCACAACAGCGTGTTACGCGGCGCGTTGGTCCGCTTTCCAGCGCTGGTGCATGGAGAGGGAAACAGACCCCATATCGTGTCCACTGCCTCTCGTGTTGACTTATCTCCAAACATTGGTAGATAACGACCTGGCTCCGTCCACAGTCAAAGCCTACGCAGCGGCCATTTCATCCTGCTACGAAGGCTATGGAGAGAGAACGTTTTTTGCGCACCCCTTAGTAAAGCGTTTTTTGAAAGGGGTCAGACGACAAAAACCCGCCGTGCGCTCTCTCACTCCCCAATGGGATCTGGCCCTGGTGCTTCGAGCTCTGGGGAAGCCTCCTTTCGAGCCCTTGGCACAAGCCTCTCTCAGGTTGCTGTCCCTAAAAACGGCGCTTCTCCTTGCCCTGACATCAGCCAAGCGAGTGAGCGACTTATGTGCGCTGTCAGTTTCACCGTCCTGTCTCTCCATTAGAGGGGACGGGAGTGCAGCCACCCTACAGCCTAACCCTTCTTTCACACCGAAAATTTTAACAAATTCCTCGGTCGAGGGTTTTTTTCCCTCCAGGGTTTTTTCCCTCCGCCTCATAACAACGGCGTGGAGGAGGTTTCCCACCGATTGTGCCCGGTGCGTGCGTTATCACAGTACGTTTTACGCAAGGCGGACATAAGGCGGACACAACAGCGGTTTATACACTATAGGGAACACTGGGGAACCTGTCAAAACAGCGTCTGTCTCACTGGCTGTGTGAAGCTATCACCCAGGCCTATAACACGGAGGAGGCGGAGCCCCCCCAGGGCATCCGGGCACATTCTACAAGGGCACTATCGGCATCAACAGCTCTGTTCAGAGGCATGTCAGTAGCCGACATCTGCGCGGCAGCCTCTTGGGCATCCCCATGCCCTTTCATCCATTTCTATTTGAGGGATATGTCCGAGCCCTCTCTGACTCAGTCAGTCCTATCCTCACTCAACGACGGATGATGCCCCGTCGTATGTGGGCCAGGTGCCGAGAGGAGAGCGGCGTCCCACATATATGTGTAGCCTATGTACAGTATATATGTACATATGTATATAGATTTGTCGCTATCACACATCCTCTCTCACTGCCATGCACGCCTACAATCATGATATGTGCCACTGCATGTGTACTGCCTGGGGTCCTCCCCCTCCTACTCTGGGTGGCTGGGAGGGACTCGGGCGTCCCATAATTATCAATCATGTACTACCCTCTAGCGGATTATCTGATACAGTCCCCTGTCAGTGCACGAGAGAGAGACAGAGGGAAAAAGTTTAGTCTATGTTCCACTGTGGGCTCTGGGTCGCAGGTGGCATTGACTACATCAGCTTCGCCCTAACCCAATAGCGTGGCTTAGAGGGCGAAGCCTATACGAAATAGAACGATAGTTACGTTATTGTAACTCCAGATTCTATGAGTATAGGCGTAGCCCTCTAAGATCCGGGCCACCTGCTCCAGTTACATTAGCTGAAGAAAAAGCTTATGTTGGGAGCAGAGCTACGGGTCCGCTCTGTTTATATACAGTATTTGCGGATGTAGTTGAAGCCCGAGCGGCACGCTAGGGCGGGAAAAAGAAAATCTTCACGACTGCGCATGCGCGAAGGGATAAACCCAATAGCGTGGCTTAGAGGGCTACGCCTATACTCATAGAATCTGGAGTTACAATAACGTAACTATCGTTCTGGATAACACGATTGGAGAAATAGGAAGAAGGTTTTCTAACACAAATTGTAACATTATGCAGGGTGTCCAGGCACTAAATCCGTCAAGTCCAACTTTTTTGAGAGAGGAGGCTGTTCTGTTATTGGCTGAAGCTTATGATTCAAATATTCAGGATCTCAAAAATGAGTTACATCAGACAAGGAGAGTATTAGACAGACAAAAGGGGAAAAATGAGAGTCCTACCACTCTAATGGAGTTCACTCAGTTTTTGGACCCATACCTGGATGTGTTTTATGAGTTTTTCAGGTTGTGTAAAATAGCGGTTGTTTTACCTGTGAGCAGTGCATCCTGTGAACGAAGTTTTTCATCTCTCAGGCTCATAAAGACTTATTTGCGGTCAACTATGACAGAAAAGAGACTATCGAGTTTGGCTGTAATCAAAACGCACAAGGGCATTAGATCTAGATAAATTTGTGAAGCGTTTTGCTGAGCAACATGGAAATCGCCGCATTCAGCTGTTATAGGCATGACAACTTCATGTTATGCTCACTGATGAGCCTTTACAAAGCTGTTAAAATGATGACCTCAACAGAATCTGTACTTTAAATTTCTGTGTTTATATCTTTGTTTTGGCAACTGAGAACCTTTACTAAAACCAAAAGTGTGAGGAACAAAGTTTAAAATGTGACACTGGTGTAAATGGTGTAAATCCTGCTGAACATGAAGCAGTGTTGTTACTGTTTTTTTTTTTTTAATGTTTCTTCTTTTGTATATACAGTATAAAACTGTCCAGAAACGGCGTGTATGAACCTACTCACAAAATGTTTTGTACTTTTTCAGACTGGGAGCAAAATGTATTGTAATAATAATTGTAATGTAATGTATGTATTATATGTGACTTCTTTTCAGGTTTGTGGAGATTTTGATGTAACATACCCTTTGCCTTTTTGTTGATTTTTTTTTTGATACAGCAGCTCATATTTACATGCATGAAATGTCCCTTTCATGTTGCCTTAACTGCTGTGAATATTGTATATACTGTACTGTATTTCTCATCACTTAAACAAAAAATTGTTCAAGTTACTGAGGGACAAATGGGGAGATGTGTGTTCTGAGTAAACAATAAAAACAATGTCCAGTACCTTGTTTGAGTGCCGTGACCCATTTAATTTATTTCCAGTGTATTTCTGCTCACTTTAGTACAGTTCAGTCCATAGATCTTCATGGGGAAGTTTTTCTTTGTATAGTTTCTTCTTGTACTGCAATGCTGCCTCTCTGACACAGTCAAAAACTGTTTGCTTCCCCTCTCACACATCTGACACTCATCACGTGTCTTACCTTAATGCCTTTCCTGTGATAATACTTCTATCATACTTCTATCTCCTATTAAGTGAGATCACATCGTATGGTCACTTATTCCTAATATGAACTGTTCCACAGGAAACCTCAAATGCAGGACATTGATGAGATTAAGTTTGTCTGTAT